>NC_135344.1:42344775-42648371 GCF_023851605.1 Tamandua tetradactyla
AGTTTCCTCATCTGGGGAAGAAAGTAAAAAAAAAAAAACTTATCCAACTTGTCTCATAGATGGTGCATTTCTAATCTATGTTCTGGAAAATATAGTTAAATTCTAACATAAGATCCCTTTTAGCTGTAGAGAAGCTTTTCGTTGCTCACATGTGGCCTCTTTTTCTCTGTAAGCCCAACTCTTCAAGTAAAATCATTACCCTCCCCTTGACATAATGTCCGGGAGTCTAGGTCTCCCTGGTAACTTGGTACATAACTCTTAGGCATGTGCCTGGCCCTGGTACCATAGGATCGATAATACCTACCTGACCAAAAGAGGGAAAAGAAATGTAACAAAATAAGTTACATTGGCTAAGAGATTTCAAATAAAGTCGAGAGATTATTTTCGAGGTCATTCCTCAGCTAGATATTGCTAATTGCCATAGTATGCGAGCCTCAACCAAAAGCATTCCTATAAGCCCTAAAGAATACCCAGGGCTCTATCTGAGATTCTATAAAAGTTTCACCCACTAAGTTTATTTTTCAGAAAGCTAAAATCTCCAGATGGTTTCTAGGCCAGGTAAGCCTTGAAACCCAGAGTCACCAGTCTCTCCAAAAACATCAACCAGTTGCATCCTCCTGCTCCATAATGTTGATGCCCTGTTCAGCATGAAGAAGCTAACCTGGTCAAACAGCCCTAAAGATAGATAGAAGTATCAGGAGAGGAGGAGTTGTAATAGAGAAGATAGAATTTAACAAATGAGTATGACAACTGAATCATTATATTGATATTTTTTAGTCTCTAGTGTCTTAGAGCAGCTGGAAGAAAATACCTGAAATTATGGAACTGTAACCCATACCGTACTTTGAAATTTGTTCTACAACTACTTGTTAAAATGTACTTTGGAATTTAATGTTTCTTTGTGTATATATTATATTTCTCAATTAAAAAATGTTAGAAAAGATCCCTTCTAGCTCAAATCTTATATTAAAAGATATAACTGTTTTTTTTTGGGGGGGGTGCATGGTCCCAAAATCAAACTTGGGTCTCCCGCATGAAAGACGAGCATTCTACCATTGAACCACCCGTGCACCCAAAAAGACTTAACTTTTTTTATCATTTGATAAAGGAAGGATGATACTTCTGACATCCAATATTTTAAATGAACTTACTGTCTTAATTAGTAAAGTTTTCCATATCTAAGAGAACTCACATTCAGTTCACTTGTGAAATATAAAAATAACATGTTTGCACTTATATGACATTTAATCTGAGAAGTTCACACTATTCTGCAATCTAATTAATTAAGGAAACAAATTTAATGACACTTTTTTAAAACAAGACCATGCAAAATAGGAGATGGATTGATAATTTTTTTCATTCTTCCACTTTAAAAGCCATGTACTTTTTAAATCCTAATTTTCAATATTATCCTTATTCTACTACTTACCAAATCCAAGGATTTTCCTTTAAGTAGTGTTCGTGGGCCAGGGTTGCCCCAGATCATCCATGCCTACTCATTGTGGATTTAATTTTAGATATGGCATGTTTTTGTTATTGCTGATAAAAAATGAAGTAACTAGATTAGAGTTTAAACATAAACAAGGTTAAGCAACCCATGCAAGAATTTTGAACTAAGGACCTTGATCTTCTTAGTTCAACATTTTAGTTTATATATAAAATAAGCCACTGATACCCTAGTAGGAATACATACATGAATGTGTGCATACAGGTAAGGATAGAAATGTAGATATAGTGATACTCATTTTTGTTAGCATGCATAACATTTCTGTCCACACATATTAAAATTCACTGTTTTGGGAAGACTCATGATCCTAACAGATCACTACATAGAAAATATTGCTGCTTTCCCTGGACACTAATTCACAGCAAGCAGGAGGAGAGTTGGCATATAAAAGAAAGAGATAATGAGTCAGTTTTACTTAAAAGCAGTTTTTAAAACTAGATTGTAATACATTTACTCAACACATCTAGCACACTAACATATCTAACATTCAACACAGTGGAGAGTCTTACTCAGTGTACGTCAATATGCTTGCAAATTAGAATTAGATGGTTATTATATGACGGGTTATTTGTTGTTGTCCCCACACACCTAACTGTTCCAGTTAAGGGTTGGGTATTCATCAGTTTTATCTAATACCCCCATGATGCTATTATTTATCATGGATTCAACCATTCTTAGCATTGATTTTCTTGGGTGTGTAGGCAAAAAATCTTAGGGGTATCCTCAATTCTCGTGTCTCGTCACCTCTACCCTACCACGCCTAGTTTAGGACACCACTAGTATTCTTCAGAATTCAGCATCAGCCTAGCATGTTATTCCCCTACAAATAATCTCATATGGTTTTCCATCACAATTAGAATAAAATTCAAAGTCCTCACCGGACCTAATGACCTAGGCTTTGGTTGGTATTTTTCTACCACTTCCCCCCCTCTCTCATTCCTTTCCAGCCAAATGTCCTTTCCCTTCCTAGAAGAAATTCATATCTAAGTCTGGGACATTGTGCTTTCTCTCTTTCTCTCTCTCTCTTTCTCATCTCATTCGCAGGTTTCTGTTAAAACTTTTAACATTCTCATATCACACCATGTGTGTAACCTTCTCATATCACACCTCTCCCTCCGTTTTCTTTATATTTTCTTCATAGCAACTCTTGCCATCTATGATAATATTTTATTTTTTATTTGTTCATTTGTTTATTATCTGTAAGCTCCAAAATTTCATGGAATATTCTGTTTTGTTCTCCACTCTATCCCCAGGAACTAATCAGTAAATGTACAGTAAGTATTTGTAGAATCAATAAATTTACATGTATACTCTCAGTGAGACCTCTACAGGAAAGAAATGTGTTTATTATTTATTACATATATGCATATTTAATGCAACCTTTGCATTTATTATTTATTTCAGTGATAAACCAAATTGCATAACTATATAATCGCCAAAAATAAACATTTGTTATTTTATACAATCTGATCATTTCCTTTCAATATTCCAGTTATGAAATTGAAAAATAAAAATATATTATTTTAGGAATTGCAAGGGTAGTTCAGAAGTAGAATTCCCACCAGCCATGAGGGAGACCCAGGTTTGATTCCCGGTTGATCCACTTCCCCAAAAAACAAACAAATAAGAAAATAAATAAACAAAAATTCAACAAATGGTGCTGCAATAATGGGATACTCACATGGAAAAATAATGAAAAGTGACCCCATCATACAGCATTAAAAAAGAAGAGAGCATTGAAATTATTTTGTCACATTGCTCTAATGTCTCTATTTTATTCATTTTACTTGAGATTTTTTCAAACTATCTTTCTTGGTATGTAGCAACCGGATTTTTATCCATTTTCTCTAATATATTCTGTGTTAATTAGAGGCAATGAGGTCTGTCTGTCTGTCTCTCTCTCTTTTTTCCTAATCCCTTATTATAAAGTTCCACATGTGCTCTGGCTTTGACATTCATGGCTGAGGTTCTCAGGTAGCATTCTGACTCCTTTCACATTTTCCCAGAGTTTAACTTGTATATCTAAGTATTCCTTTTCACATACTCCTTCAGGTTCAACTGGATAAAGAAATTGTGCTAATTCCCTTATCAGAAATTGCACCAAACAACTAGTCATTCTACAACATATTTCACATATGCCTTCTCCCTTGATTTTGATATGAGAACCATCACCTCTAAATATGGTGACATCTAAATCACCCCCTGTTTTAGCGTGTCATGACATTTTGTAGTCAGAGATTATTCATTTGAGTTAAATGTGGCATTTGGCTAGTTAACTGGTGAAGATGCTTCTAACTTCCCATAACAAGCAAGCAAATAAAAAACAACAACAACAAAAACAAAACAAAAAATCCAGCGAACCCGAGTAAGGGAAAAAAAAGATTTAAAAAATTGTATCACAAAAAAAATTGTATCACAACCATGCACTTATGCTGTCAGAATTAGTCGGTAAGGCTGGAATAATTAGATTAAGAATCATAGCTATTGATTTACCTATGCTACACTCCTGAAATAGTGTCTGTAACCACAAGTAAGTAGATACACCAAAATTTCTATCTTACAGATTCACACCTGCTTTTCTAGCATGTTGCCCTCCCTTGTTTTCACCTTTTAATATTCATTCAGAGGATACAACTACTTTAAAACCAGTACAGGTGTCAGTGAGGAAAAGGAAGATAAAACTATATAATCCCAGGAAATATAGACCATTAGTGGAAGTAGAGGAACATGAAAAATCTGATCTTACTGCATCTAGTATATAATTTTAAAAATCTATTTGATTTATTCAGTCTGCTCCAAAATAATGGAGATCAAGCTAGACTATGATCTTAAGTCACCTCAGCAGATGCACAAAGATGAAAAACTGTCATCACCAACAAATTTGGTGAACAATGTATACATCAACCAGTGTTCCAGGTAAGAATTAAGCAAAGGACCCAACTGGAATCAAGTTATTAATGAGTAATCAGAGACATAATAGGGAATGTAGATGTCCACCTAGTTATAATGGAGCAGTGCTCCTGTTACCCTATCAGAGCAGCGTTAGAGAAATACAGCTAAAACACAAGGTTAAATAAGATCCAGAGACTCAGAACATGATACAAAAATGTCCATGTTTCAAAACAAAATCACTCATCATACAAAAGCCAGGAAAATCTCAAACATAAGGAAAAAAGATAATCAATATATGCCAATACCAAAATGACAGAGGTGCTAGAATGACCAACTTTTTTTTTTTTTTTTTTTTAACATGGGCAGGAACCAGGAATTCAACCCGGGTCTCCAGCATGGCAGGCAAGAACTCTGCCACTGAGCCACCATTGCCCACCCAGAATAATCAAATATTTTAAAGCATCAATCATGAAAATGATGCAATGAGAAATTATGAACAAATTTAAAAAAAGAAAGTCCGGCAATGAAATAGATATTGAAAAGAACCAAATGAAAATTTTAAAACTAAGAAATAACTGAAAAATCTCTGTTGATGTGCTTAACAGAAGAAAGGAGGGGACAGAATAAAAAATAAGTGAATAGGAAGATTGAAAAATAGAAATCACCTAATCTGAGCAATAGAAAGAAGACACGCTGAAAACAATTAAAAGATCCTTGTGGGACTACTCAAAAGATCTAATATTCATGTAATTCAGGGATTGCAAAAGCAATGAGAAAAAGAGTAGGGCTGGAAAAGTACATGAAAAATAATGCCTGAAAACTTCTCAAATTTGACAAGACACAAAAACTTGCAGATTCAAGAGACTGAGCAAACCCCATAAGAAAGATAAGCCAAAAGAAATCCAAATCAATAAACATCATAATTATACTTTTCAAAACTAAAGACAAAGGAAAAAAAAAAACCTTGAAAACAGCCAGAAAAAAAGAATATACTACCTAAAAGATGGAAACAAATTGAACAACAGTAGATTTTCCCACAGTAATCATGGAATCCAGAAGGAAGTGGCACAATATTTTCTAGGTCTGAAAGAAATGCAGTATTAGCTCAGAATCCTTTATCAGTAAAAAAATATCTTTGAGGAATAAAGGAGAAATCAAGACACTCTTAGATGAAGGCAAACTAAGATTATATGTCTCTAGTAGACCTATCCTGGAAGAATGATGAAGGAATTTCTCTAAACAGAAAGATAATGATAAAAGAAGGGTCATTGGAAATTCAAAAGTAAGAAAGAATGTGGTAAGCAAAAATTTGAGTAAATACAAAACTTTCCTTCTCTTCCTGAGTTTTGCAAATTATGTTTAATTGTTGAAGCAGAAATTTTAATAATATCCAATGTGCTCTTAAATTTTTGTAGAGAAAATATTTTAGACAATTTTATTATAAGTGGGAGAGAGTAAAAGCACATAAAAGAAGATAAGTTTTTTACTACATTTGAACTGGTAAATGATGATATCAGTAGACTGTAATAAGATTACATACATATGATATAATGTTAGAACAACCAGTAAAAATGAAATACACTCCAAACACTACAGATAAATAAAAAGGCAACCACATAAAAAAATATATGCTCAGTGGTGTGCATACACATAAAGGACCTAGAAGGATATGTCAAATTGTAAGCCGTTTGTGAATCTGGATGATTTTTGTGTTCTTTGCTTCTTGTGCTTTTCAGTTTCTGTATTGCACAATTTACTTAGAAGTTTTTTTTTTTTTTTAATAAATGTTATTTTAAAAAGAGGAAATCATGGAAAAGAAAACAAAATTAAAACCAGAGGGGAGAAAAGGAGAACAACAATACATAAATAATTTCTAGGCTTGTGTTCTAATATATAAATAGTTATATTAAATATAAATTGTCTAAATATTTGGATTGAAAGACAGAGATTTGCACAGTGGTTTATACAACAAGACAACATGCACCATCTGCAAGAAGTTCATTTCAAATATAAATATATAGGCAGATTGGGGGAAATGTATGGAGAAAAAAATGTATCAATCAATGCTAGCCATTGTATTACTAGAAAAAAAATCACATGATCATATAAATAGAGCAGAAAAAATATTTGACAAAATTAACACCCATGTAAAAAAAAAAACTTAGAAAAATAAGAATAGAGAAGGAATTTCTTCAATTTATAAAGAACATCTACATAAAGCAGAGTGGACTATTTCCTCCTGGGACTGGGAACAAGGCTGGGATATCTGGTCCACTACTCACATTTATCCTAACACTAGAAATTCAATAAAGTAAGAACAATAAATAAAAAGGCATATGGATTAGAGAGGATGGTTAGAAACCGTACCTATTTGCAGGTGATATAATTGTCTATACAGAAAATCCCCCCAAAACAAGAACATCCTAAAAGTATTACGTGAGCTTATCAATGTTGCAATATACAAAGTAGACACACAAAATCAAAATCAGTAGTATTTTTATATTCTAGCAATGAACACGTGGACACCAACATTTTAAATTTCTATACCATTCATAACTGCTACAAAAATCAAATACTTAGATGCAAATCTTCCAAAACATAGACAAGATTTATATGCTACAAACTACAAAAGTTGATTGAAGATAACAAAAAAGATCTAAAATATAGAGATATATCATGTTCACAGAATGGGAGAATCACAGTAAAGATTTCATTTCCCTCATATTGACATATAGGTTCAATGCAATTCCTATAAAGACTCCAGATATATATACACTGACCATTATTTTAAAATTTATATGTAAAGTCAAGGGAGGGAAATAGAATAGCTATTACATTTTGAAAAAAAACAGAAGAAAGTAGAAGGACTTATTCTACATAATTTCAAGACCTATCATATAGCTAGGGTAATAAAGACTGTATGATATTGGCAGAGAAAAAAATACCTAAATCAATGTAACAGAATAAAGACCCAGAAATAGACCCATACCAACATGCCCAGTTGATTTGTGACCAAAGTGCAAAAGCAATTCAACAGAGAAAGAAAGTTTTTTCAACACAAGACGCTGGAACAATTGAACTTACATGTAGGAAAAAAATAAACATTGACCTAAGCCTCACACTTTGTATAAAAAACAAACAGAACAAAACCCTCAAAATGGATCTTGGGCTTAAATATAAAATATAAAGCAATAAAACTTATGAAAAATGAAAGGAGAAAATTTTCAGGATCTGCAGCTAGGCAAAAGTTTTTAGACTGACACCAAAAAAGTGTAATTCATAAAAGGAAAAAATGGTTAATTGGACTTCATCAATATTAAAACTTTCACTCTGTGAAAAACCTCATTAAAATGATGAAGAAAAGCTGGAAAGTGGGTGGAAATATTTTTATGTTCACATATCTGACAAAAGACTAGAATCTTGAATGAGCAAAGAACTTTCGAAACTCAATAGCTAAAAGAAAAAGCAAACAATATAATGAGAGGATGGATAGAAGACATAAAGCAGTATTTCACTGAAAAGCTTATACAGAGGGCAAATAAGCATGTGAAAAGATACTCAACATATTAACCATTGGCCAAGCACAAATTAAAACCACAATGAGATATCATCACGCATCTATTCAATTGGCTAAAAAAAAAAAATTGTGGCAATCCCAAATGTTGACATGAGTGGGGAGAAACTGGATCACTCATGTGCTACTGGGAATGTAAAATGATACAGCCATCTCCAGAAAACAATTTAGCAGTTTCTTTAAAAACTAAATGTGCAACTACCATACAACCAAGCAACTGCACTCCTGGATATTTATTCCAGAGAGATGAAAACTTATATTCACACATACTCCTAAGAAATGAAGACAGATATCACACACAAAAAACCTTTATGGCAGCTTATTCTTAAAGGCCCCAAACTGGAAGCCCCAAACTGGAAGATGTCCTTTTTCAGGTAAATGGTTGAACAAACCAGGATACACTCATACCCTGGAATACTGTTAAGCAATTATAAGAAAATAAGCTATTTATACCCACAACAATCTAAATCTCCAGAGATTTAGTAAAAAAAATTATAAAAGGTTACATATGGCATGGTTCCATTTATATAACTTTTGAAATGACAAATTTATAGAAATGGGGAGTAGATTAGTGGAGGCTAAGGAGGGATGGCTGTGGGAAGTGGAGGTGGCTATAAAAGGGCAACATGAGGGATGCTTGTGGTGATGGAAACATTGTTCATCTTTTTTCTTTGATTGGCAAAACAAAACAACATACGAACGTGAACATTCTTAGCATATGAACATTCCATTCTTGGTGTACAATCAGTGACTCACAATATCATCACATAGCTGTATATTCATCACCTTGGTCATTTCTTAGAGCATTTGCATCACTCCAGAAAAAGAAACAAAAAGAAAAAAGAAAAAAACTCACACATACCATGCCCCATACCCCTCTGTGCTGGTTTGAAATGATATATGGACCCTAGAAAAGCCATGTGTTAATCCTAATCCCATTTTGTAAAGGCAGCCATTTCTTCTAATTCTTATTCAGGATTGTATGTTTGAAACTGTAATTAGATCATTCCCCTGGAGATATGATTTAGTCAAGAGTGGTTGCTAAACTGGATTAGGTGACGACATATCTCCACCCACTTGGGTGGGTCTTGGTTAGTTTCTGAAGTCCTATGAGAGAGGAAACATTTTGGAGAATGAGAGATTCAGAGAGCAGAGCAGAACCATATAGCCATGAGAAGCAGAGTCCACCATCCAGTGACCTTTGGAATGAAGAAGGAAAATGCTTCCCAGGGAACTTCATGAAACCGGAAGCCAGGAGAAGAAGCTAACAGATGACACTGTGTTCACCATGTGCCCTTCCGGATGAACAAGGAACCCTGATTGTGTTCACCATGTGCTCTTCCACTTGAGAGAGAAGCCCTGAACTTCATCAGCCTTCTTGAACCAAGGTGTCTTTCCCTGGATGCCTTAAATTGGACATTTCTATAGACTTGTTTCAATTGGGACATTTTCTCCACCTTAGAATGGTAAACTAGCAACTTAGTAAATTCCCCTTTTTAAGAGCCATTCCATTTCTAGTATATTGCATTCTGGCAGCTAGCAGACTAGAACCGCCAGTTTTTCCACTTACCACCAGTATTTCCATTTACCCAATACATTTTAACCTTTGTTCCCCCTATTTTTTTGGAAACATTCTTTATCTTGGCTGTAAGAATGTCAATATCCTGATTGTATTCTTATGTCATAGTTTTATAAGATTTTAACCATTGGAGGAAACTGGGTAAAGGATACACTTGGTATCTTCTGCATTATTTCTTACAACTACAAGTGAAAATACAATGATCTCAACATAAAGTTTAAATATAAATTTTGTGAGGGTAAATAAGAATTGTGATTTCTAATGGTCAACAAAAGATAATATATATGTCAGCTTCATGAAAAATTTTGATGAAATACATTATTTCTAAAATATATAAATTCCCCAAATTGATTTAAAATGTTTAAAATCTTAATATGGAAATATTTTAAGAAAATTTTAAAGTATAAAAAATGAACTCTAATAAGTTCCCAGGTGCAGACAGCTTAATCGTGTGCTTTTTATAACTTTCAAATAATTAATGCTTCTAAAGTTGCATAAATTATCATTATTTCATATACATGTTGGAAAATAGTATAATTCTAGTACTCTAATCTTTAGAAATTATCAATATAATCAAATTATGCATCAATTTTACATGTGCGGTGGAAAAATTATGAATAAAATATCTAAACAAATTAAAATATATTAAAATAATTATCTCACAAAAGAGGGTCATACTAAGAATTCAATATTAAGAAATCTATTAAAATACTACATTAAAACTGTAGATTGATAAGAAAAAATAAAGTTAGATATCAAGAGACTATTTGAAAATATTAAACATCAGAGCCTATGATGAAACAAAAAGATACAACTTATATCAAGATGTTTAGAACATTCCACACCAAGGCCTAATTTAAAAGAAATTAGAAAATTTCATAAAATGTCCCTCTTTCTAAATATATTTTTAAACCCAAAGTGAACATCTTACTAAAGGTACAGTCATTAATGTAAGGATCAGGGTAGAGAAACCTCCTGTTACCATCTCTTTTGAATATATTTCTGGCTCACTATAGTAACATATAAAAAAAGAACTTATATAAATCCATTAGAATTGACGATAAAAACAGTTAATCTGCAGATTGCATTGCTAGATATCACTATTAATCTGGATATAAACTAAGCACTTTAAAATAAAATAAGAAACATTTGCAATATATCTAAGACTAATATGTGTGAAGGTAACTTTTAATTTATTCAAAGCTAAACTATGCTTGGATCAATGGAGAAATCCATCATGCTTTTAAATCAAAAGATTAAATATTACAATGATAAAAATTAGTACCAAACTTTTTTATAAGTGAATGGAAATTATTACTAAACCCAGTCAACAATGTTTTAGCTTATTTTCAGAACTGACTGCATGACTTCTAATTTCATCTAGAGAGTAAGTGTGGTGGTCATTCACAGTATTTGTAAAGAATATGGACTTTCTGTCAAAGGGGTTGGGTTTTAATTGGGGCATTACAACTTATTTCTGATAACTTTAGAAATGCTAGTTAATCTTTCTAGGCTTATTCTAATACATATAGTTGGAATAATTACATATAATTTATGGTACAATTGTGATAATTAAATATAAAGCATAAGCACAATGCCTGACATGTTGTCAGTATACAAAAAAGGTTGAATTTATTCAAGATGTTTTGTTCAAAGGAGGAAAAACTGCTCCTGGATTTTGAGAGATACAAGAAATTCTTGCCCTAAGAATGAAGACTGACATTTATATTTGGCCCAGGTATACCCTTACTTTTTGGAAATGCAGAGATACATGAAAGGCTTTTCAGTGGTCATTTTTCAAGATGTGATCTTCCACTTGTCCTTCAGAAGAAAAAGCTAAATGTACTATTTAACGAACTGTATTGGATGTATCTGTACTGGATATATTCTTCAGCAAATTTCATTCCTTTCAAAGAAAAATTTCCTCATCAAATCTGAATTTAGAGTGCCCTTGTTCTAGGTTGCTAGCTGCCAGAATGCAACATACCGGAAACAGAATGGCTTTTAAAAGGGGGAATTTAATAAGTTGCTAGTTTACAGTTCTAAAGGTTGAGATGATGTCCCAATTAAAACATGTCTATTGAAATGTCCAATCAAAGGCATACAGGGAAAGATACCTTGGTTCACAAAGGCCGATGAAGTTCAGTTTTCTCTCTCAAGTGAGAAGGCACATGGTGAACACAGTCAGGGTTCCTTGCTCATCTGGAAGGGCACATGGTGAACACGGCATCATCTGCTAGCTTTCTCTCCTGGCTTCCGGTTTCATGAAGCTCCCCAGGAGGCGTTTTCCTTCTTCATCTCCAAAGGTCACTGGCTTGTGGGCTCTCTGCTTCTCATGGCTGTGTCATTCTTCTCTGCTCTCTCTGAATCTCTCATTCTCCAAAATATTTCCTCTTTTATAGGACTCCAGTAAACCAATAAAGACCCACCCAAATGGGTGGAGACACGTCTCCACCTAACCCAGTTTAACAACCACTCTTGATTAAATCACATCTGCAGGGAGATGATCTAATTGCAGTTTCAAACATACAATGCTGAATAGGGATTAGAAGAAATGGCTGCCTTTACAAAATGGAATTAGGATTAAAACATGGCTTTTCTAGGGTCCATATATCATTTCAAGCCAGCACAGCCCTCCACATTAAAAAAAAAAAGATAAATGTGTTTTATGTGCTGTTCGGTGAATTTTTTTGCAGAAGATATGGGGTGTGGATGGAAGTGGCTTTTCATTTCAAGCCATGCTGGTGAAAAAAAGCCATGAAAGGCAAATTTATTGGGTTGGTACACTGCAGCCTGGGCTAAAGTGTTTCACACAAGATGTAATTTAAAATCGAACATCTTAGAGTAATATACTGTCAGAAAATTGTATTGTTGTGTGAAATGTTCTTTCATGATAGTGGAAAGGAGCTGTCTCAGGCCTAGAGATGTGGATTTATGGAACGGAGTCTTGGATAAAACAGTAAAGAGCTTCCTCAATTGAGTGAAACTCAGAAGTGAAGAGGCCTAGAGAAGTTAATGGCTTAACCAAGTGTGTTGAGAAACAGGATGGAAACGAAACAAGACTGGACCAGGAAACTGACCTGGCCAGAGTGTGGTCAGAGCTATGTGGTTGTGCTTAGTGATTCCCTTTCATTGGATCAAAAAATTCTGCAAATCTTTACTATTTCAATCAGTTCTCAATTGGGCTCTAGGAAATCCAAGATGGGTATAATTTACATGCCTTTTTGGCTCTGCCAAGACCATCTATACTTTCTATTTGGGAAATGCCTCTTCCTCCAACAGTTTTCTACTGGTGATCTGTCCCTTGACACTCCCCCCCCCTTCAGCTCTGCATACCTTTGATTAATGATGTCTTGGGTACCGTAGGTCACTTTAGTTCTCTATCCCTGGCTATAAATACTGGGTACGGGTGTGGGGATGGGGAACAAATAAATCAAGGTGAGAAAATGGGAATTTTTCTGCAAGTTATTTCAACTTGGGACCGATCTCATTCTGGTCCTAATCAAGAATGGTATGGCATAGAAATTGTCAGTAGGAACCTTATGTGGCATGACATAATAAGCAAGTAATCATCTAGCACCATACCATAGAAGGGTGAAAGCACCCAACACATAGGCTGGGCTCTAAATCTATTTGTTGATTTGGAACCTATGTAAACAGCTTTCAAAACTTCTCCCTTATGTTGAGTTTTGATCTAACCAAAGGTAAGGATGCCCTGATCCATCAGTCTAACAATTGGGTCCCATTACATTTGCTTCCAGTAGGCAGTAAATATAAAATGAAGTAACCTCTCCCAGCCCTATCGCTGACTGGCTCGCTGGTGGTGGTGGGAATGTAAATGAATAAAATAATGGCTGACTTGTCTTCAGGATAGAATGCATCTTCGTTATGGACCAAAATTGTCTCAAACATTTCCCTATTGTTTTATATAACTCCTCCTTTTAGTTTTCCAAGTAGATACGTTTTCATCCTTCTTGGTTCTGAACTCTGAATGGTTTACTTGTTACTAAGTTTCTCAATCAATACAAGTTGCAGAAAGTATCAACACTTGGACTTTCTGGACTATTACAGTTGAAAGAGATTGAAAAATGTTCTACCCAGTCTTGACTCTAGCGTTAGAAGTGAATGCACATGGGTTGTTTTTGTTTTTTAGTTTGCTTTAATGCCAGAACCACTTCAATGAGCAATGATGGAGCCATCTTGTGTTGGGAAATTCACCTTAATATCTAATAATCTCCTAATCTTAGGATTCTTTCTGTGCTTCTGGAGTGAAATCTCTGGCTTCAGGTTTTTTGCTTTACACACAGAAAATTGCTCAATTCATAGCTGTTGCACCTAATAAGTCCTTTTTCTTATATTAACAGCACTTTTGGCCTTATTCCAACACTTTGAAATGTAATTCCTTTGTTGGAATTATAATAAATACATGAAAAACATTGGTAAATAAGGAAACTTCGATAAAGTTAGTTAGGTGCAGAGCAGATTGAAACTTAGGTGTCTTTACTCTTAATTTGGTTTTTCTGAAAAATCCTGTTGTCTCTCAACTGAGATCAGAAGGTTTTTGTTTGTTGGTTTGGTTGTTTAAGAGAAGAAAAGAAAGATCCTAAGATTGTTTCCCATTTGTCTCAAATTTTTTTGGGGGGGAGGGGGAAGTCTAATTTTATTCCTGTCTAGGCCTATGCATTCATTCTTATAATAGAGATATTTTCCCACCCTCCTCCTCTCTGCATAACTGCTAATCTAGGAATAGGTATAGGCAAAGTTATCCATAGAAGGGCTGCAACAGGACACTTCTGTTTGTTCATTTGGTATAATAGTTAGATTATCCCAAATAACAGATAGATAGATAATAGATAGATAAAAAACATCTACTATGTAGAGGCATTAACTACCTCCTGCACAACTGAAAAGAAAGTCATTCACATTTCCTGCCAAATTAGCATTTCCACCAAAAGAAATTAGTGTGAAATACCTGAAAAGATCCTAAGGAAAACCTCTGAACATTGTGAGCATTGCCCAGGTGCTACCAATAGTCAAGACCTAACTGCAAAAGACCATCTGATGGAGTTTGGTAAGGAGAAAAAGAGAAGAAAAAAAAGAAGTAGAATCTCTAAAACATCCTTATTTTCTGGGGAAATGGATTAAAAGAGAAAAAAAACAATCTGGTAACTGAGATTATGGACATTTGATCTTTGATAAGGCAGTCAAGCCAACTCACCTGGGACAGAACAGTCTCTTCAATAAATGGTGCCTAGAGAACTGGATATCCATATGCAAAAGAATGAAAGAGGACCCGTATCTCACACCCTATATGAAAGTTAACTCAAAATGGATCAAAGATCTAAACATTAGGTCTAAGACCATAAAATAGTTAGAGGAAAATGTAGGGAGTTATCTTATGAAACTTACAATTGGAGGCGGTTTTATGGACCTTAAACCTAAAGCAAGAGCACTGCAGAAAGAAATAAATAAATGGGAGCTCCTCAAAATTAAACACTTTTGTGCATCAAAGAACTTCATCAAGAAAGTAGAAAGACAGCCTACACAATGGGAGACTATTTGAAAACGACATATCAGATAAAGGTCTAGTATCCAGAATTTATAAAGAAATTGTTCAACTCAACAACAAAAAGACAGCCAACCCAGTTACAAAATGGGAAAAAGACTTGAACAGACACCTCTCAGAAGAGGAAATACAAATGGCCAAAAGGCACATGAAGAGATGCTCAATGTCCCTGGCCATTAGAGAAATGCAAATCAAAACCACAATGAGATATCATCTCACACCCATCAGAATGGCCATTATCAACAAAACAGAAAATGACAAGTGCTGGAGAGGATGGGGAGAAAGAGGCACACTTATCCACTGTTGGTGGGAATGTCAAATGGTGCAACCACTGTGGAAGGCAGTTTGGCGGTTCCTCAAAAAGCTGAATATAGAATTGCCATACGACCCAGCAATACCATTGCTAGGTATCTACTCAAAGGACTTAAGGGCAAAGACACAAACGGACATTTGCACACCAATGTTTATAGCAACATTATTTACAATTGCAAAGAGATGGAAACAGCCAAAATGTCCATCAACAGACGAGTGGCTAAACAAACTGTGGTATATACATATGATGGAATATTATGCAGCTTTAAGACAGAATAAATTTATGAAGCATGTAATAACATGGATGGACCTAGAGAACATTATACTGAGTGAGACTAGCCAAAAACTAAAGGACAAATACTGTATGGTCCCACTGATGTGAACTGACATTAGAGAATAAACTTGGAATATGTCGTTGGTAACAGAGACCATCAGGAGTTAGAAACAGGGTAAGATAATGGGTAATTGGAGCTGAAGGGATACAGACTGTGCAACAGGACTAGATACAAAAACTCAAAAATGGACAGCACAATACTACCTAACTGTAATGTAATTACGTTAAAACACTGAATGAAGCTGCATCTGAGCTATAGTTTTTTTTGTTTGTTTGTTTTTATATATATATTTTTTATGTTTTATTTTTTATTTTTTCTCTATATTATCATTTTATTTCTTTTTCTGTTGTCTTGCTATTTCTTTTTCTAAATCAATGCAAATGTACTAAGAAATGATGATCATACATCTATGTGATGATATTAAGAATTACTGATTGCATATGTAGAATGGAATGATTTCTAAATGTTGTGTTAGTTAATTTTTTTTAATTAATTAAAAAAAAAGAGAAAAAAACTTTTCAGGTTATATTCAACAGCAATAACCAAGATATACAAAGCACAGAGACTTTCGGTAGTTATGGAAAACCTATTTTTTTTTAATGAGGTTTGATTTCTCTTTACTTTCTTTTTTGATTCAGCACACCCTTTCTCTCTGATGCTGCCACTTGGTATGAATTCCATCAGGGGTGCCTCAAGAAGGTTCGGCTCTGTTGCTAGAGTCCCTGGATTTGTGAGAGTCTTGCTGTGACTTCTTTTGGGACACATTTAACATTTCTGTTCCTTTCCTCACCTTCTTTAAAAGAGACCCAATTAGAGAATCTTTCCCTCTACAAAAGGACTAGGCTTGTTCTGCATTTTGGATTCTGTCTAAGTGCTGGTGGCATTACTTTAGGATGTCTAACTAGTACAAAAAATAGAATTCTCTTCTCACAGAGGTGTTAAGAGAATTAATTAATGTTTATGAAGCACCTCAGATCCTTGGATGAAAGAGACCAGAAGAATTCTCTTATTTGAATGTGGTATTATTGCATCATCTGGTCCTGCAGGGAAAGAGGAAGATAAAAATAGCCCTCTCAAGTACTGTAACCTGGCTTTAACTCTGTGAGGGTCTGGGTGCTCAGTTCTGGGAAAAAGCATTTGCTGAATATTTTCAGGGAAAAACTGTCTCTATGCAAATTTGTGGATTGTGCAAGCTAGGATTTCTAAATTCTATATATGTTGTACTGGACTAATAGGAGATCGTACCCCCCCCCCCCCCCCGCCCAATTAGAGACACCAAGGTCATACTCTTTTTATTTCTTCTCTTTAAAATTTGATATCCATATATAAGAATAAATAAGTGGTAAAGCTCAAGCTGATATCCTTAGAACACGAACTAATTGTCATTTAAACTCCTCGAGGAAACTCCTGTTACATGGAAGAATTTTCAAATGAGGAGATTTAAGAGTACGTTCATTGGTTAAGGTGGTTTCCCTATTTTCCCCAAATTCAGAATGCATTATCTCACATTGCAGAAGAACCAGAGCAGATATGTTCCACAGCAGAATATAAAATTAACTTAAAATTTCTCCCCCCTATGATATTGCTTTACACCCTTCTAAACTGCCTTCTGTTTCCAGTTGTAGTAATAATACCTACTTTAGATTGGGAAAGGTCATTCACTTACAGAACTTTTGTGAATGTAAAATAACAGAAGTGAATCTTTCAGCAATAATGGAATATAACCTTTATAGACTATCATATGCCAGAAACTACTCTAAGCCCTTTGTTAATAGTATCTCATCTAATTCTCACATTCACCAGGAGAATGAAGGGCTATTATGATTACTGCTTTACAGATGAGGAAATCGAGGTACAGAAAAGTGAAGTACCTTGTGCACAGATTGCAGGCTGGCAAGCAGTGGATCGTATTTAAAAACTTAGGCCATCTGACTTTTGACTCCAGCGTCCTTACAGGCACAGAGCCTTGCTCTGAATCATTGTGAAGGTCTCTTTGGCAACTAAGTATTAAATGAGTATGAAGAATGAGGAATTGCGAGCACTTTACAAAAAGGTGACTCTTGGGAACTACAGATTTAAACAAAATGCGAAAAAAGGAAATGTATATTTCTCCTCCTTAGTCAGTAGTACACCTCTAGGCATTTGAAAATCGCCGTTCCCCATGAATTAGGAGAGTGGCTTCCTGCCAAATGAGAATTTTAGGGCTAGCAGCAGGACAGACGGTGAGCCGGCAGACAAAAGAGGACTACTCAGGCTTGTTCTCTTTTTGGGCCTCTTCCATCTTAGCCAGACCAAATTGTGTCCTTGGATCACTCCTTGAAGAACACGCAGTTGGCTCTCTGTTCGTGAATGTCTGGAGAAGTTTGGTTATCTCCCCACAAGGAATCCTAGGGCTGGACTCATGACCTTGTCACAAAGACTAAGCCTTGTGCCTCCCCTGAAAAAAGATAAACAGATGTGTCTCCCCTGGTTAAATGGGGTGTAAAACAGCACTTAGGCTTGTCACTGTTCCTCCCAGCATCCATCAGCAGCTCACTACTAAATAGTGAGCTCCCAACTCAAGCAGCTGCCATCAAGGTAGGAGGTGACAGGCTCTTGGATGGCAAGATGTGTTTTCATATGCAGAGTAGTCAAAGCGCCGACATGAGTAACCTGTAGGTGATTTTAGCTGTGGCACTTTTATTTTCAGGGTAATGAGTCAGAGGAAGGGCCCAACTATGTCACCTGGTATTCAAGATTGAGAGATTATGTCTAAGTTAGTATTCATTTTCATAAGAAATCTGGGAAATTTGCTTCACCTCCCCATCTGTCTAATTATCCGATGATGATAAATCATCACTTAAGAACTTGTTTGGAGATACATTGGTAGCAACACCCTGAATATGATTATAAGCAAAATGGGGCGTTCAGTTCAATCCCATGCAATCTCTTACCTTTGACTTTCTTCTCATAGGCACTGGGATAGAATGGGGAGAGTTATTCAATGACTCTGCTTTTGGAGGGCAACCTCATTGTCCCCATGCCTGAAATCAGAGGCTCTAAAAGCCTGTGCTTAAGGACACTATGCCCTCACCTTGAAATGGCACCAAAAGACTGAGAGAAGAGGGATGAGTCCTCACTTCAGTCTTTTGTGTGTTTGGGGTTTTTCAGGCCAACACAAAGGATTGGGCAGGTGGCCAGTGAGAGCAAGTCCTAATGGCTTTTGGGCCTTGAATTAAGTGCTCTAAATATTTCTTTTGATTACATTTGTCAGAAAATTTACTTATTCCTATTGTAGTATGTGTTGCATAGTGCTGGGAGTAAAATACTAACATGTGACAACATTTATTCAGTAAACTGGAAAGCTTGCTATTCTTAGATTCTCGGAAGATATCCCACCCATGTCCAAGCTCTAGCCAATAGTAGATCAGTCCGTCAAAATCTTTTTGAAAGATTAAAAAAAGAAAACAAGTATAAAATACAGACCATGAAATAAAGGAATTGATAATGCAGCTGGGAAGAAATGACTCAATAGCATTAAAAGATAGAGGAAAAGGAAAAAAATATATAAAAATGATGATTCTAAGCTATAAAGCATGGTCATTCAAAATTATACTAACCGCTAGAAATAAAGGCTTGACCACTTTCTAAGCATGCATGCCCTTACACAAGTTACTTGAAGCCACAGTTTTTCTATCTTATCTCTAGAGTGAATGTGATAGCATATACCTCTTGGGGTTGTTGTGAAGATTAAAAGGCCCTTAGCCCTGACCTTGGTACCTACCAAACATTCAACATGTTAGATACTGTTTTCATTTTATGGCTGCTATAAGAAATGCCACAAAATGGGTTGGCTCATAGTTTTGAGGCTAGAAGTCCAAAATCGAAATGTAAGCAAAGTGATACTTTCTCCCCAAGGTCTGTGATATGCTGGGGTTGGTTATCAGTGATCCTTGGGGTTCCTTGGTTTATGGACCTGCCTCATCTTACAGGGCGATGTTTTCTCCCTTCTCTTCCAGGTTCCCTTGACTTTCAGCTTTAGCTCCTCTTTGTGGTTTGCATTTCTTAAGGTCTCTGGAAATAGGATTAAAACCCGTTCAGGTTCTGTAAACCACGCCTTAAGTAAAAATACCATCTTCAAAAGTCCTATTGTACAATGGGTTCACACCCACAGGAATGTGGGTTAATATGAACATGTTCAGTCTGCCACAGATATTATTGTGTTACTATTACTATTACTATTTCACCTTAGCTGAAGATAGATATTATTGATGAATAACACCTATGCATTATCTCTATATAGTATGTATTATTTATGTGTCCCTTTATCAATATAGATACATATTGACAAAGACTGCTTTTCTTTCTTTTGGCCAAGCTGCCAGCCTTACTTGGCATGCATCCCTACCCCGTCCGTCCCCACCATCCTAAGTACCTTGAAACTAACCTTGCAGCTATGGAATTGCAGAGAAAAAATAAACCTCAGACTGCAGAAAAAAATTTAAAAAAAGATAACCTCAGACCCTAAGTATTCTAAATATCAAATTTGCCCTTGGCATCCCCCTCCCCTCTCCCTCTCCCTGGGCTACACAGGCACCAAGAGGCTCCCGAAAGGGCAGCCTTATCTGCCTCCAACTCAGCCCTCAGCAACACCAGGCAGCCTAATTACCATAAAGAAAAACACTCAGAAATGAGCAGTTATAATCACAGCCTCAGTGAATCCCTTATCCAACTTGGGGGAGCCAAAGGCTATGTGCAACCTCAGTAAATCACTCACCCACCTCAGTGATCAACTCGCCTTGCTCTTTTCCTGTCTTTTCCTTCCTCCCCACTCTTAGAAAGCTTGTTCTCTTTTATTTCCAGAGTTGAGTTCCAGTCTCTCTCCTCTGCTATAGCAGCCCTTGGGAAACATCCTCACCTGTTTAATGTTGTCCAGTGCAGCTTTTTCTTTGACACTTCTCTATATATTACTATTTTAGATAAATATACTTATTATTTTCCCTTAGATGAATAGTACTAAAGAGAACATAATATTGGAAAAAGCCTACTGATTTTGTTTATGTTTTTTAAAACTCAGGTTAGGACTGTAAGAATTCATCTTTGATGATTATCTCTTCCTCAATCTGCATGCATGATTTTCAAATCATGTCAGTTCTTCCTCATATATATTTCTATTTCAAATGCAGATACTGAAATAGATACATAGAGACATATCGAATGGTTATCACCAGCTGATGAGACAAGGAAGTTTCCCCTGGTTTTGGGCTTACCTACATTTCCTACAATGGTTGTGTGTCAACATGTAGTGTTCATGTAATGGGAAGAAGAGAAAGATTCTTGAACAAATTTCCTTCTCTCCCATCTTGCTGCTAATGGTTTATTTCATGTTTTCATCACTTTCTGGGCCAAACTCTTGCCGTAGCCACTTTATTGTTCTCCCTGCCTCCAACCCCTTGTTCCTGCTTACCACTTCTCCCTCCCTCCTTCCGTTCAGTCCACTCTCTACCTTACTCACTGTCTTACAGTTTTATACCTTCCAATATAATAACATGACTAACAATCCTTTACATGTGAACTTTTGTGGATCCTACCATCTGCCTTCTAACCATGCCAGCCTTCTTGTCATTGCCTGAACACAGAACAACCAGTGACGACAATTTTATGTACCATTTTTATTCCTTAGTTGTCTTTCTCTATCTGGGCTTGAATATACTCCACTGTCTTTGAAACACTGACTCCATTTTCATTTCCTCTGTGAAATTCTTTCAGGTTTCATCTTCAGCCTATTTTGAAGCTCACGTTAGTGTAATTTTTATGTGTTTTTAAAATCCATTATATTGGTGTCTTATGAGTCTGTATAAACTGTCGGACTATAAACTCCTTCATGGGTAAAATCTTGGTATGTTTATCTTTAGTTCTACTGCACATTCCACCATTTCTATCACATGAGGGGCCATTAAGTGAATATTTTGGAAACTGAGGCAGAAAGAGGCTAAGTTGTTTGCCCATGGCTGCACAGTAAGAAACTGATGGAGACAGCTTTGGAACTTGGAAGGCTAGCCGCAGAACCCACATACTAACTCTTTTTCTTTTTTTTTTTTTGGACATTTTTAATTGTAAAATATAACATATATGCAAAGCAAAGAAAGAAAAAAGCAATAATTTTTAAAAATATGTAACCTTTTGAGACCAGCCTCTTCCACTCAGCATAATACCTTTAAGATTAATCCAAATTGTTGCAAGTATCAGTGGTTTTCCTTTTTTTATTGCAGAGTAGTATTTCATGATTATCCATTTACTAGTTACTCATTTATCCATTTTTAACTCAGTCTTTGGTTGTTACAAGGAAAGCTATAATGAACATTTGTTCTTCAGGTTTTTGAATGAATATGTTTTTAATTTTCTAGAGTAAATAATTAGGGGATTGCTGGATCATATGACAATCATATGGCATATCACAAAATATTTTCCCCACATGTGTATTATTTTACATCCTACCAGCAATGTATGAGAATTCTAGTTACTCTGCAACCTTGTCAGCATTTGACAGTGTGCCAATATTTTTATTTCAGCCATTCTAATAGTTCTGTAATGATATCTTTTTTAAAAACTTTTTTATCGTGTAGTATAACAAATATACAAAGCAAAGAAATAAAAAGTGATAGTTTTCAAAGCACTCTTCAACAGTGGCTACAGGACAGATCCCAGAGTTTGTCATAGGCTACTGTATGATCCTCTCATATTTTTCCTTCCCGCTGCTCCAGAATATAGGAGTCTAGAGGGCTTAAATATTTTTTTATCATCACAATCGACTTTTTAAAAAAATTTTTGTGAAAAATAACATATATACAAAAAGACTATAAATTTCAAAGCACAGAGCCACAATTAGTTGTAGAACATATTTTAGAGTTTGACATGGGTTACAATTCCACAATTTTAGGTTTTTACTTCTAGCTGCTCTAAAATACTACAGACTAAAAGAAATATCAATTTAATGATTCAGTATTCATATTCATTTGTTAAATCCTATCTTCTATGTATAACTCCACCATCACCTTTGATCTTTCCATCCTCTCTTTATGGGTGTTTAGGCTATGGCCATTCTAAATTTTTCACATTGGAAGGGTTTGTCACTAATATGGGGTAAGGAAATGGAACTATCTGATGTTCCTGAGAGGCTGAGCTAGGTATCAAGACTTATCTGGACCAGGAACCCATCTGGAGGTTGTAGGTTTCTGGAAAGCTACCGGAGTACCTGGAACCCTTGTGGAATCTTATAAATTGCCCTAGCTGTTCTTTAGGATTGGCTGGAATGGTCCTGGTTGGGGGTTGGCAGATTATGATAGGTAGCAAGGTCTAATTGAAGCTTGTGTAAGAGCAACCTCCAGAGCAGACTCTCAACTCTACTTGAACTCTCTGCCACTGATACTTTATTGATTATACTTCTTTTCCCTATTTTAGTCAGGATGGGATTGTTGATCCCAAGGTGCCAGGTCTGGATTCATCCCTGGGAGTCATCTCCCATGCTGTCAGGGAGACTTTCCCCCTTGGATGTCTTGTCCCATGTAGTGGGGAGGGCAATGATTTCATTTGCAGAGCTGGGCTTAGAGAGACCCCACATACTGATTCTTATGCAAAATGCCACAGAACAAGCTTTACCTATTTCACACTTATCCTCCATGCTGACACTAGAAATTTTCTAAGTTTTTAGTTTTAAAAAAATTCATTAGGGACATCAGAAAATTGAAGTTCTAAATGAAACCAATAATAGTACTCAAAGAACAAAAGGAGTGTTGAGTGTTGGAACCAGACAGAAAGTTTGCCTTGCAGGTCTACTAATTTCTCTCCATACACCTTTGCTCATGTTAATTGATTTTTTGAACTTCAGTTTACATTTCTCTTGCTTTATGGATGTAGTGTAATTTAAATGAGATGATACATGTAAAAGTTTCAGAAAAGTGCCTGGTTATCGGTGGAGTTTACTCAAAAGAAATTCTTTTCTTCTCAAATTTATCCATAGCTTCTTATTCCTCTAATCTCATCCTAATTATCTGTTTCAACCTAGGGTATAGCAAGGCCATTTCTGCCTCAGAGCCTTTGCATATGCTGCCTAACCCAACTGTCAGCTCTCTCACCACTTGGAGATATTTTACTCCCCAACTTTTTGTGTGGAGAGCTGCTTCTCAGGGTTTATATCTCATGTTAACTATCTCTTCGTAAAGAGGTAGGTCCTCCTCCTATCTTAAATTGCTTCTTCACCACCTCTAAATGTCAGATTTCAGACCTTCTAGAGTGTCTAGCATATAGCAGATATTCCATTGAATTAATGGATCTCAAAAACACATTTCTGAAAATAACCATTGAATTTAGTTGATTTACATCTAATTCTAAAATTTTATGTTTTTTCCCTTTTACTATGAAAATGAGCCAGACTAAATGTTTAAGAGCTAGTGTATATTGATAAAGGTGGTGCAAAATTATTGAAATGTTTCTACTTGTAATAACAATCTCATAAGGAAGGAAAGGGAAACAGTATCTAAAGAAGGGGAAATGGATACTGAAACACAATCTGGGGAACACAATAAATGCAAGCTTCTCTAGTTCATCATTTTGCTAAACTCAATCATGATTGGTAGTATTTCAGTGGGGGAATTTCTTACACCCAGTTTTAGATTTTCTAGATAACTGTTCAAACATGTATGCTGAAAACATCAGCTGATCCATGGGGATTCTCCATTCAAAAGGCAAGGCTGAATTGTGGGTGCAGGCTAGAAGTGCATCCAGTAAGGTCATCTCTCCCACTTCTTTTGGGAATGAACACCTTTATACCTTTTTTAAGACCTTCAGGAACAAACTGAGCATGGGAACAGTTGCAATGTGTTAAGAAACATTTCATTTCATTATTTTACTTTATTCCAACTAGTATCTACTAAACACACAGTGGAGCCTCGCAATGTTCTAAGAAAGCAGCTTAGAATTCTGAGATAATATTCTTTCCTTCCAGGACTTACTGCCTTATAGAGAATCAAGAAAGTAACAAGTACAATTAAACAGAGGAATGGGTGTTTGGAAAATTGTATACATTGTATATCACAAAAAAGACAGAAGAGACACCTAACCCAGTTGTCATGAGAAGATTGGTCATGGCCAGCTTTTATAGAAGGTGAAGGAGGTATCAGAAAAATGAGCCAATATTAGATGAGTGGATCAGTGTGAAAAAGAACTCAAGGGGAAATTCTTTGAGATTTTGAACAAAGAAGGATGGGAAGTTGGTAATGTTGAGAGAGAGAGTTCTCAGGATGGCTATAAAAGTGTTCATATGAGGCTTGAGCTGCCAGAATAAGGGAAAGTATAGGACACAATTAAAGGAGCTAGAATTACCATGTAAGGGAAATAAAACAAATAAAGGCTGAAGTGATAAGTTGGTTATATTTCCTTAGCTAATGATGAGGAAAACCATGTACCATGTCTTCAAAACATAACCAGGAGAGGAAAATTGGTCATTTCCATGCAGTATTGGTAGTGAGATCAGTTAGAATTGACTTTCTTAGATTGTCTTTTTTCTGATGTACATTTCAGAACATATTCAAAAGCAGTAGATAATCATCTTCATGTATATCATACCGAAAGAATACAGCAGAAATTGAAACTGTTTAGTTTTGCTTCAGTCTTATGCCCAGAAGCTGTAGTCTGAGCACAGTTTGAGAGTTGGATGCAGGATATAGAGTCAGAACAAAAGGAAAAGTAGACAAAGACATGGATCCAGCAAGATGTACTGCATTTTTTGTGTATGTATGAGAAGGACTGAGGGTGAAATCCATACCAGGTGAAGTTTAGTCATAAAGCAGCATAGATACTGAAATGGAGTTTAAGGACAGGAGTATGCTGGGTGGCTTTCCCCCACATCCTGACTTTGGTTGGAACTCCTTTGTAAATTTGCATAACTCTATAATCCTGGAGGATGGCAAAACAATCACTTCCTCACTTTGGTAGAACCTTTCACACAACTCTATCACAGGATATTGCATCTTTTCACTCTCTTCCTCTCTCTGAATGAAATAAATGAAGGCAAGTAGGAAAAATGTTTCCAGATTGTAATAATTCCCAGAAAGATTATAGATAAGAGGTGACATATGAATCCACAGCCTTATGCTTAAATAGAAATTCATTTTTGAAGTTCCCATTTTTTTTAAATTAAAAATTACCACGCAACTGAAGTTTGGACGGCAATGCTTTACTTTTTCTAACTATGTTTAAATTTGTTTGAGACCAGAATGAAACGAAATGATTTAAAATAATTCTATTACATTACATTTGAAGGTGGAAATTATCAAGATTTCACTTTTTTCCCCTCAACTACTTGCGGCCCTGCAGAATGCCAGCGCCTGTAATGCTTCCTGCCAAAACATAGAACAGATGTAGGAGGGCACCTTGGGAACCATACATTATAAAGTGTGGCTGAAGAACTATTTTCACACCTCTCCCAGCCCTGTCTTCACCTGTTTATGCAGGAAACGGACCTGTGGATTTTAGTTCATCTGGTTCCACGCCAGTGGATTCCCAGTGGCTCCAGACAACAGCTTTCTCATTTGAAGTTCTGTACTTTTCCTCCCAGTTTTTGGCTGACAGTTGCTCAGTTTGGGCTGTTGGCAGGATGTCCAGAGGTACCTTTGCCACAGGTTGTCTCTGTTTAAGATGAAGTTAGAAACATAAGCGACTTCTAGGAGTGAGAATCAGAAATGAGGATGCCATAATTTGAAAGAAGGAGGGCAGTTCTAAATAGGCATCCTCAGAAAGACAAGCAGACACATGGTTTTCATTGGTTCCCACCTACTAAAATGTGCCCATGAACATGGAGAGGGAAGGTTGAATTTATAACCTCTAGACTTACGTGCATACCCATCAATTAACAAAAATCCCACAGTATTACAACATCTAAACATGTCCTGTAACAAACGGTCATCATGTGATGTGTTTAACCAAGTAATCCAATGCCTCAGCAATTCCCAGGTCTTATATGCTAAGTTTCAATATTAGCTGTGTTGAAGTCTAATAATTAAAAGAGAATTAGCCGTGAACTCTGATGAGGCAAAAGCTTTTCACACTTTGATGCTTCATAGGTTAAAGTGAATATGGGCTACCAATCAGCCATAAAAAAATATTATATTTGCAAAATAGAAAGTTTCTACTCCTCACCTTTTCCCTGGCACTGGGAACACTGCAGCTGCTTCCCCTGGGGTGTGATAATTAGTGTCACAAGGGCACTATTTATCTCACTTTTGGAGTTTGATGCCAGAGACGCCTAGGCAGGTGATTTGACTTGGTAGACAAAGGCCCACGTTTACTTTTAGATTCTCTCTCTGGAATGAAAGGCATCCCAACGGCAACGCAACTGTTTCCTTTCTCTCTGTCCCTCCAGTAGAGTTAGAATATCTAAAAATAAAACAAAACTAAGCTAGACAAAGAAACACACCAGAGAACATCTTATATATAAGTCTCTAAATCTGACTCTGGATTATTTTTCAATCTACCCTGTATGTCCACATTTAAGCTTTAAGGGTTATGATATAAGCAGGGATTAGAAGAGAAAAGACAAGATGTCATGTAAAAGTTCTTTTTTTAGTCTTTATGTATGGGGACAAAATTGATAAAGTGTTAAAAGCTCACAAAGACAAGATCATAGATCTTCCAGGAAAAAATTAAGAGTATTACCTGTGCTGATATTATTCTTTTGCCCTCCTTCCTGTTGTCTCATGGATATCTGACAAAGCTGTTCCCTTCAGCTAGATCCCCGGTCTAGACTCCTGCCCACAGTGAGTATGGAATCAATTGGGTAGCCATGGAGGTGTGTAAAGAAACAATGAAAGGCAATGGGATGGGAAAAACCAAATCAACAGTAGAGACAATAAGACATGTAAAAGGTCAGAGGAGCAAGCAATATTGGATAATAATAATTATGTTTTACATGGGCCATGAATAAAAGCACTGATATGTGGATTAAATTCTGTACCTCCCAGGTATACTTTCATTAAAGTTTCCTCTCTTTTAAGTAGGGAGTAATTAAATCCCCTTTTCTGGTAAGTCTTCCTTACTATCAAAGGAGGGCAGATGCTTATTTAGAAGAAATAGAAGCAGGGCTTTAAGTAAGGTACAGAAAATCAAGGACTCCTGGAATTCAAGATGAGGATTAAATACACTCAGGCAGATCTTGGTAAGAAGTTTGTGAAATTGCTGTTCTCTCTACTTTATCTTGTTTTATCCATCCCAGATCAGGGCCTGTGAAGTTCAGAGTTTGACGATTTACATCATTTAAGAAAAGCATGCATGCTGATTCTCGGAAATGCTTTGGCTTTCTGTTTTCATTACTGACAAACATGGAGCTCCTTTCAGATTAAAAATCAAACTTATAACTCCAAACAAGTATTTTGGCCAGGGATATTTATTTTTTGAAAAATGAGTGTCAATTTAATTGCAAATGAGGTGCTCTCCTTAGACTCCCGGCAAATTGCAATCCTGGCCCTCAGTGCTGAAAGTTTGGGTTCTTCGAGTTGCATTTTCCTGACCTAGTTTGCAAAATAATGTCCTGAGTTTCATCTAGCAGTATTTAAAAAGTTATCCTGTGCAGATGGTTTTATGGAGATGTGAATGAAAATGAGTTGAAGACATCTCAAAACAGTTGTAGTCTCTCATTCAGAGCAACCAAAGACATCAGAGAAAGTGCATGAAAGCAGAGAACTTGGCTGTCTGCCTATTGGGGAGCTAAGTTTCCTATTAACCAAAAGAGCTTTTTCCCTTAATGTGATCAAGATGTGCCCCTTAGGGTCAGAGTTGAAGTATGCTAGTAGAGAAATTAAAACCTACTTCCTTCCTATCTATATTTATTCTGACCACAGAAGATAAGAAGATTTTAGACTCTGATGAGCTGATTCATTTTCATTCTCTCTCTCTCTCCATGAACACTGAATTTATCATTTAAATGTTAAAAAGGGAAACCAGATGCTATAGTTATTAACTTTTGGAATCAACTATAATCTTCCTATTAAATTCTTCCATCCAGGTATGGGCAATTATTTGCTTGATCTAAAGGTGCAGAAAATGCAGGCACACAGGATTTCAGAAAGTCCAGTTTAATAAGACAGGTGGGTAACTAATAATGTGGAAAATTACCTGCAGATTGAGGATATTGGGAATGACTAATGGCCAAAACTAAGCGAGTAAATTAGTTGCAAAATGATACCATTTGCAGTAGTGGTGTGAACGGGGGACGGGAAAGCACAGTGGCATGTGGCAGTGAGAGGAGCTGAGCAGAGTTTGAATGTGGCCCAGACTCAGAAAAGCATGCCATCAACTTATGTGGGCTCCCCCCACCAATCCCCCACCCCCACGGCTGCCTCAGGCCTTTATTTATTTATTTATTTATTTTTGCTCATTTGGCATAATCAGTGTTGTGACTGTAAGGTTTAATAGTCAGGCTCTGGAGTCTAGTTAGCTTTATGAAGTTTAACACACAAAGTCATCGCCAAGGTCAAAGCCATCAGTTGTAAAACTTGAATTTCTTTTATAAACCTAGGAGATTTCATGCAATCAAATATGGCCAGTATTTGTAGAAAAGGGCAAAGGGCAGACTTTAAAAAAATCAAAGCAAATTTAATTGCTATTAATTGACAATGTGCTGTTATTATCCTCTTAGACACAAGGCTGATGGGCAAATATAGCATGAAATCTCTTTGTTTGGAATGACAGTATCTGGAAAGATTAAAGACATCTCATAGTGATCATCTGACCTGCAAAAGTAACACTGTAGGGTCCCTGATTACATTATACTCTCAGGGATCTCCTCCTCCCTCCCACCCTCCCTCCTTTTTCTCTTCTCTTCTTACTCTATATTTTAATATTTATGAAAGTAAGTAGTCTTGCATTTACTAGATTTGTTTTATGTGCTAGTATTTCTCTTTTCCTCAAAGAGCTATTGATCAATTAATGATGTATCTTACATTCGATGATGTCTTAAAATAAACATGTCTTATTGGTATTAGGGTCGTTTAAGAACTGACTTTTCTAGACACCCACAACCTCTTTGAGGTTCCATCTAGTAACAACAATTCAGAGCTGATAACACATAACATCTCAGTCCATTGTTTAAACTTGTCCTCATGAAAGGCAATACAGATTTTAATCAATAAACTTACTACTATTATTCTGTTCTATGAAGTGTATAAATGTGAGAGTTTCTTCTCAGAGCTAATGTTCTTACTGCTAAAGTGGTAATAATCTAAAGGGAAGGTTAATTGACTACTAAATAATTTTTCTGTAGCAATCATGTACTGAAAATTTACCATATTCAACACTGTGGGGGTTCTGTGAAGTGTTTGAGAAAAGGACAAAGCAAAGTGCCTGCCCTCCAAAAATTCATAAAAATAACATGCTCCATTGTATAAGACATGAACTGAGGAACTATAGAATTGATACCCCTAAGTCACAAAGCAAAGGACAAGCTCTTTCTCCATAGCTAAAGTGAAGATGTGAAACATAATTCACCTTCTTTATATCTTCAGTATCAAAGAACGTGTTTTCAGTACTTTTGTGTATAGGTAAGAAATTACCTTTATATTCTTTATATATGTGAAATTAGTACATATTTTGGTTGTCTAAGCTAACTAATTGGTTTAAGACTTACTTGTGTAGATGTTACTGGTAGACTCAGTCTCCCTTCTGCAGATTCATTGGTCTATTTATCCAGTAAAGTGGTCACATAAATCCCTGAGTGCTTTGACAACCACATCCTTCATAGATTTTTGTAAAGTGGCATGAAAAAGTCACAAAGCAACTGTCAAAGTCATGGATTTACCTCTTGTTTTTGTTTTTCTGCTACAGTTGTTGGTGTACAGGTGGGCAAAGGGGAAGTGCTGCACTTTGCTAAAATCTGTCTTTTGGTATTTTTAAGATTTCAGCATGAGGAATAGTACTGGAGAACTGGGATTGAAAGGACAAAAAAGGCTATGTCTTCTGAAGAGGGGGGTGGTAGAGTCTTTTTAACCATTGCAATGAGCATTTTATGAAGTAAACCATAATTTTATTAGGAGTTACAAAATAGAATATACTCCTTTATAATGCACCTTGTAGATCATCTATTTGTTGTGAAGTCAAATTTTTTCCCCATGTAGTGAATACACGATGGTGATTTACAATACACAAATGAGAAAAATGTAAAATGGTACTTCATATTTATAAAATGGTTTAAACTTGTCAGAGAACTGGACTTTGGCATCTATTATCTAATTTATCAACGTTTTCATGTCCAATGTTGAATTCATAATATTCTATCCAAAGCAGTCCCTTCTCCTTTCTTTTGCCTTATTTCAGTTAGTCATTGTTAAAACCAAATATTTTTGTTTGCTAAATGCTTCTGGAAATGCAATATATCAGAAATGCAATGGCTTTTAAAAAGAGAATTTAAGTTACATGTTTGCAGTTGTAAGGCCATAAAAAATGTCCAAACTAAGGCATCCAGATAAATATACCTTGACTCAAAGAAGACCAATGTCTGTCACATGGGAAGCCATGTGGCTGGCATTTGCTGGTCCTTGTTCTTGATTCTGTTGCATCTGACTTCTGATGCCAGCGGTTTTCTCTCTATGCATCTGTGGGCCCTCACTTAGTTCTTCTGGGACACAACTCTAGGTTCTGGCTTGTTTAGCATTTCCTGGGAAGGTACATGGCAACATCTGCTGGGTTCTGCATCTCCAAACATCCGTGTCTAGGCATCTTCTCTCTCTTTTGCCACTCCAAGCATCTTCAAATGTCTGTCTCCGTTGGTTCTAAGCTCCCTCCAAAATGTTTCCCTTTTTAAAGACTCCAGTAAATTAATCAAGACCAACCCTGAACGGGCAGAGTCACATCTCCATCTAATCAAAAGGTCACACCTACAATTGCGTGTGTTACTTCTCTACGGGAGTAAATCTAATCGAAAGACCACACCCACAATCAAGCAGGTCAAGTTCAGTGGAAAGGATCTAATCAAAAGTTTTCCACCCTACAATATTGAATCAGAATTAAAGGACATGGCTTTTCTGGGGGTACACAACACTTTCAGACCAACTCACCAATTTCCATTTATTGTACACACACAATGTCACTTGACATCTGAAACTTCCTTTCCTTTTCTGCTGTTATACCATTTATCACTACAGAAATTTCCTGAATCTTCTCCCTTCATTGTTAACTCATTGTTTTCAATAGTTCTGGAAGATAATTATTCCTGGAATTTATCTGCAGGGTGATGTGATTTTCCTATTCAAAAACAATACATCCCCACTGCCTACAAAACAAAATTCTAATTACTAGCCAGTCACTAAAACCAGAAGAAAGCAATATGTCAAGAAGTGTCCTTCTGTAGTTCTTTATCTGTACCCTCTGTACCAAGACTGAGACAGGACCAACTACGCATTTTATGATAACATCTGCTTTTTTCTGACTTCCAACTTGTTTCTTCTTATTCTCTTCCTATAGCAACTGTATTGTGGGGTGTTTTGTAGTTTCCACAGAATTGGTGGCCACTCAAAATGACCTCTTCTTCCACCTGATATTGGCTGGTCTAAACAGGGAGTGGAATTATTTCTCTATTTCCTAATAAGTAAAACAGGGTTAGGAAGGGCAGTGGCATATGGTCTTGTAACTGTGGTTGGTATTATAAGGCAAATGGAACCCAGGGGAATATGGCCATTTGGGATGGCATGTATCAGTTGGAACACACTGTGGCACCCTGCAACTTTCCCAGTGTTTTGCCTCCAGAGCTTTACACTTTTAGTGGAGAGGAGCTTTTAGCACAATTAACCTATCAGTTTAGCCTTGAAGAATATGAGATTCCAGGATGAATGCAACTTACTGGCTTAACTAATAGCACCCTGGCATGATGAACCAGGTACCTCTGAAGTTGAAATGTAAAAGGAAGATGGAAGGCATAGAAAAGGGTGAAGGCCCTGGGCTCTCATGGGAAACAAACTCAGGAAGGTGGGGAGAGGTGGCTGATAGGAATGCTAATACTGGTTTTTGTTGTTGTTTGTTCATTTGTTCATTTTTGTTTTTGTTTTTTTCTTCATCTCTACTTTGAGAGTTTTCTCTTTGTGACATGTCTTAAATAGGGACCTTTCAGTGCTCGACTGCAATATTGCAGCCATTCTGCATAAAGAGGATGGACCCCATGCAACATCTGGTTTGGATATTGAGACTGATGATGGCTTACACACCAAGAGGATATGGAAAGATTTATTTCTCACATAATGGGGATTTCTGGGATGGGCAGGGTGATTCCCAAGCAGGTCTGAAAAGCAAGACCATAGAAAGGTGACTGGCTTGAGGTTTTTGTGTTGTTTAGATGGTGGAGACAGGACAAAGTTGCCCGTGCATGTGCATGGGCTTGTGTGGTGGTTTGAACTTCCTGCCTACACCAAACAAAGGGGTGCCCAGGATTTATTTTCTGTTTACCCGAATATCAGGAAGAATGGGGAGAAGGTGGAGTGATGCTTAAAATCTGTCAGCAATCAAACATCAAAAAATGGAGACAGAATTTTATTACAGTGGCATGTTAAAGCTGAAAGGATGGTAGTGGGAGTGATCTACCCCAATGGGGGGAAGTGATATTGTGTGACATTGCTATTGCATGGAAATAATAATAATGAAATTGAATTTTAATCACTTTTTATTATTTAAAAATTTTTTTATCAGGAATAACATTTTACAGTCTGTACCCTAGAAGCCAGCACCCACAGCACCCTCTCCACTCACCCCTTGATACATCACCACAGCTGGTTAGAGAGCAGAGGGTTCTACAAGAATGTGGGATTTCTATTTCTTTCATCCCAGAAAGGCATTTTTCTATTTTGTGGAAGACTAGACATTCAGGATAAGTCCATGATCTTAGAAGCCTACTCATCATGGAAAAATATAGGGAGGACCTTTCATCATGAATGTAAAAATGTTAATTGGGTTTTTAGCAGTAAGGGGTGGGGTTGGCATTTGACTGTGGTAAGCATTTGAAATGGGCCTTGTAGACTGTTACAAAAGCATCCACCCTCTATTTAGGCGGAAGTAAACTTTCACCTCCAAAGTCTGACAGAACTTTGTTCTAATTTTGTGGCAACTGTCACCCCTTCCACCATCTTATAATTATTTTTGTGCTATTTAGTTTTTCATAAAACTTTTTATTTTGAACTAGTTTCAGAATTTCAAAAGAGATCTTATAAAAAAAAATAGAAACTTCACCCGGTTTCCCCAAAAGTTAACATCTAACATTACCACAGTATATTGACCAACTCTAGGAATCAAGGTTGGTACATTATTCTTAACTAAATTCCCGATTTTATTTGCATTTCATCACTTTTTCCTTTTCTTTTTCAATTCCAAAATTCTAGCCAGAAGACCACACTGAATTTAGTTATCATGTCTCCTTAGACTCCTTTGCTTTACATGACCTCGATAGTTTGATGAGTCCTGGCCGGATGTATTATAGAATGCCCTTCAATCGGGGTTTGTGTGGTTTTCTCAAGGTTAGACTGGGTAAGGGATTTGGGAGAAGGGTACCACAGAGGTGAAAGGCTCTTCTCATCACATTTTATCAGGAATACAAGTTATTATTATTATTTTATTTTCATATGACTTCTTCTAACCTATACACAGTTCTTTGGATTGAGGATGAAAATCTTATTCATTTTGTATCCTTTCATGTAAGTTAAAGCATTTTTCCAGCATAGATAAGTGTTTAATAAATTAATTTTTTAAAAAAGAATAAATCCTCAGAATATTCCTATTTCGAGGGAAGATTTGGGAGTACATTACATTAAAATAGAGTTAAGAAAAATGAAACCCAGACTTTAACATTGGTAATTAGCCAGGTAAGACAAGAAAACATATTATTGCCTTTCATATTTCTGCTGAGATCAATGAGTCGAGCTGCTTTCTATTGATATGTGACTTGCCTATTTCCTCAAATCCGGGAGTTTGATTTTAGAAAGGAACTGATAAATTTTGTGTTCCATTCCTTCAGGGCTACCACATAAATTTTGGTAAGCTAATCCACAGGGGAATAAAAGAGTTAGGGAAACTAGTATGTTAGTTAGCTGATGTGTTGTGCTCCTCAAGCATCCAGTTCAAATTGGCCTGAGGATGTAATGTTAAATGAGAATGTCAAAATTTCTACTGTTTCAAGAGGAGTAGATATTTGTGACCCAGGAGTCTGTGAATTTCTTCAGAGCTCTGTATTATAGTTAGCTGTCTCATCTGCCTACATATTGTTTGCCCAGACTCAGGATTAAAAGTGAAGGCATATTCATTCTCCTGTGGGATTAAAAATTGGGGGGTCCAGCATTGACATTTTTAGTCCTTAGCCAACAAATTTTACTTGCCAACAAAACCCTCATACTCAGATATCTTCTGAACCCATCTGATACAAACCAGGAAACTAAACTTAATGCATTCTATTCAAGAAGCAGACACACGGACAAGGAAAGCTGCCGTGAATGTGCATTTCTTGAAACACTTGCTGTAATTCCCTGAAGTCCCATAACCTTCCCTGACATCAGTAAAAATTATTAGTTTTGTTCTCTACTGTCATGTATCATGGTTACCTCTAATTGAAATGGAGGTGTTCCGAATAGCACAATCAGTTAAAAATCTTGCCAAGTGCCTCATTTGGATAATTTATAGTAGGACTCGATGCTGATGAGTTCAGAGCCCATGAGTCCCCAGAGTCCTTAATCTTTGATCATATTTTGTGGTGGGACAATGCTCAATGAGAGTGGTGTTCGGAGATAACTGTTCCCTGCAAAAGTATTTATCAAATACCGATGTTCCCAGCAAAGTGATTTGAGATAGGGATTACCTATCACTAGAAATGAACCACAAGGAGTATCTTAATTTGAAAAAAGTACAGGCTTGATACTTTTTAATAAATTCCTGATATTGAATAAAATGCACCATAGCTCTCAAGTTTAAATGACTTATTTCATCAGAGACAAGTGGAAAGTGGGAAAATGGCTGAAATAGAAATGAGGAATTAACATCTTTAAACAAGATTCTGCTGAGAAGTGGCCATGCAAATGGGGAAAGAAAGAGATCATCCTGGATCATAGCATGGAAATATTCCAGTTCGCTGCTCTATGTGCAAAGTGAAGTGCACTCAACCCAAGATATATGCAACACAATACATTAGGGCTTGAAACAAATTATTACAACTTCTAAATTAATATTTCAAATTTTCTACTTTTGGGCATCTTTTGTAATATGTATAACATATCACAATACTTGTATCAATATTTAATAAATATACAGATATTGGGATACTTAAATACTGTAATAATTTTTAAACTGAGATGGAGGTGTGGTAAGAAAATTTTGAACACTGTCTTGGAATGATTTGTGATAGTATACATCTGTTCTTTATTTCTTTAATTTTTTAAAATCCATGGGTATACCTGAAAGTTTTCTAAATCTGTTTCATTAGCCTGCATTAAGTTCTTTGACCAAGCTATATGCACAAAGTAGTACTTTCATCATTTATTATATTTTTATTTCAAAATTTAATACAGGGCGATGGTGGCTCAGCAGGCAGAGTTCTCACCTGCCATGCCAGATACCCGGGTTCGATTCCCAGTGCCTGCTCATGTTAAAAAAAAAATAAAATAATGCAGAGGAGTGCTCCCTTTCATTTTAGTATTCTGGTTTGAGTCAACATTCAGGGTTTTCTTTATTCTATTCCTTTTTATAACTTTATAAACTATGGGCATAGACACTTTTAACAAAATTAGTCTTGATACCATCGATTATTTCTCTCTTTGATCTTTGGCACTCTCCCTGCTCGAACCTCCTTGAGTATATAGTGATGAGGATATTTTGTAATGTTAGAGATACAGACAAAGCTATAGCATGGGTTTGGCAATGTATGTCATTATTATTGTTTAGGTAGATCATCATTTCTTTCTTTATTCCTTCATTTAAAAACCATTATTGAGTATGCAGTATGTGCCCTACAAGTGCAGAAGGATGGTGATTGACTTCATACAGGATATGAAATTAAAAGGGAGAAAAATGCTTTCCATTTCCTCAGCTGTGATAAGAGTTATGATGCATAGATACAAAGAAGAAAGCCTGATTTAGTTTAGGAGACAAGGAAGGTTTCTAAAGGAAAGCAATTCTTCAACCTAGATGATGGAGATTATGATGCTGATAATCATGATATATGATAATGAATATGATGATACTAATGCAAATGTTTATTGAGCACGTATTGATATCATACACTCTGCTACATATTTCATGTGAAATAATCCTCATAATAACCACCCAAATCGGTTAATATCATTATCCCTGTATTTCAGCTGAAGAAATAGAAGAATATGAAGGTCATAATTTGGGCACAGTCACACAGCAATCAAATGGTGGAGCTGCAATGTGACTATTGCCCACCTGACTCCATGAATATTTTTAACCACCACATGGATATGCTGCCAAATAGAACTAAAGGCAGATAGGGATAAGGTTGAAGGCAGGTGTTCCAAGCATAGCGAAAAACATGTAAAACATGTTAGTCATAGGGATTCTTTCAAAATTGGGCCTACCCTATTGGTGACCATTCTTAATAATAATGCTGGGTGTATCTAAGAAGGTAAGTGTGGCTGAATATTCCAATTGGAAAACTATATAATGAACAAACTACAGATATTTCTAGAACTGGCCCTTAATTTAATGATTGAGAAGAAAGGAGTCCTGGAGAGGGAGAAACCATCTATTCTCCTTGGAACAGCTGGAAAAAACATAGCCACAGATAGGTTACCTGGTAGAGTGCTGTGAATTCTGTGGGAACAACAGTTGTAGGGGTTGGGAGAAGAGGTCCAAGAATGGTACTCTGAACTATGGCAAATATCAATTTGTTACCCGAGTAGCAGAAACAGATATTTGTCCCTGAGTTTACCGTAAAGACTGGCAGAACGGGCAACATCAAAGCTGTCTGTTATTCCAAATGAGATACACTGTTTGTGTCTATTAATTTAGTTTAACAAACTTAATATAAGTTGTGCAATACATTAGGAAATAAGGGACAGTACAAGACGAGACCCACGAGAGGGAGAACATTAAGTTACAGTTAGTGCTCTGAAAGCCTCACTTTCTTGACCTATCTGATTGGGCTATTAATAGATACACAATAGAGTTTTATAAAATATTTTAAGGATTCATTCATTCATACACACCTTTTCAACACCTATTTTGTACCAAGCTTTCTCCTGGACTCTCGGACCATCCTTTTAGAGCTTGCATCTCAGTTGAAGACACAGACAAGTCTCTGCCTGTCAACACAGGTTAGGGAACTCTGGTGCAAGAGTATTAGAGGAATCAGAAGAGTCTTCCCAGAGGAAGTGATATGTAAGCTGGGTCATAAAGGATTAATAGTCAAATAGGAGTAGTGTGGGGGCTACAAGTATGATCTAATGGCAGAAAACAGAAAGTCCAAAGGGCTAGAAATGGAGTAAAGCATATTGTGTTTATGGAAATGCAAACAGGGTGAGTTTGGTGGGGCAGTTGTTTGTGGTGTTGGGGCTAAATTCAAAGAAAAAAGTAGGGTCTGGTGCCATAGCGTCCCATAGTATGTCAATGCTAGTTGTAGGTTTTGACAGGGAATTAACTTAATCAAATTTGGTTTGTCACTTTATGAACTTTATAGTCATTTTATGGGGTATAAAGTGGAGAGGATAAGATGGCTATGTGGGTGAATGATGAATGACATCTGAATTAAAGGTCTGATAATAGAGATAAAAAGAATAAGATATAATTAGACATAATGAAAGAGGTGGGAACAACATTGCTTTCTGACTGGTGGGTGTCAGGGAAATCAGAGACATTTGTTAAGTGGCCATTGCTCAAACCTCATCTCCCCCTACCTCCTCCTCTGGGGCAGAACAAACACACACTAAGTGGTCATCCTCCAGCCTTCTTGTTACCCCCACCCTCTTCTACTGTGGGTTGTTCTACAACCTGGGAGAGGTGGGAAGTGTGATAAGTCTAAGAAAAAGGCCTGGCCAGAACTTAAACCCAGAAACTAGAAACAAGGAGCCCCAGATGCATATCTGAACAGGGAATTCTCAGTGGCAGGGCCTTCTTCCCCCAAGGTGGATAAAAGACATACTCAGACAATACAGATTTTTTCTCTTCTCTAGTACAACTTGAGGTATTTGGAGTTGTTGTCTATCGACCCTAACCCAGAGCAGTTTTCAGCCATCTTGGGAAGACCAGTGGTGGACTTCTTTCCCTATTCTTCTGGAGTCTTTATGCTGTACAAGTAATAAAGAAATCATTTGCTGAAAGTTTCTGTTGTGCCCTGACTCTGTGTTCCCACAATGCACCGCTGTAGCAATGTGCTCCACAGTAGGTATTGGGGTTCAGGAAGTAGTCAGAGTTTTGGTTAGGACACCTGGGTGGATAATAATGCCATTTACTGGGATGGGGGAACGGGAAAGAAGAGATAATAATGATTTCCATTGCAGTAAAATAGAGTTTGAAGTGCCATGGTACAGTCCATTGGAAAGCTCTAAGCTGGAGGTATAGATTGGACTTCAGAGGAGACATTTGGCTAATAATAAAGGTAATAATTGACTCAATGGGAGTTGATTTGAGGTTGCCCAAGGAGGAAGTTTAGAGTGAAAGGAGGTATGGACAAGGCCGTGAAGAAAACCGTATTTAAATAATAAGCACAACAATCAAAGAAAATGAAGGAAACTGAGTAGAATTCAGAGAGATGGAAAAAAAAAATAAGAGCAGTTTGGAGAAATAGATGTCAAAGGGAGAAAACTTTTCAAGAAAAAGGGTATTGTCAACAGTGTCAAAAGCTATAAAAAGGACTATAAAGAGAAATCTGTTGTATCTGGTAAATATCGAAATCTTGCAAAAGCAGCTTTAGTGGAGTTGTGGTGGCCATGTCATATTGCCTCACTTTGAATCATAAGTGGGATATTAGGCACAGAGTTAGGGTAGCTTTATCAAGAAACTTGTCTTGATTGAGGCATTTTGAGTCATTTCTATGCTAACAGTAGGTGCCTATAAATAAAAGCCTAATGATATAAGAGAGAATATGGATGCTTGAAGAAGGATTTATCTAAAAAAGAGTTAAGTTCTTCAGAAAGAAGATTTCCTTCCCATATGCAGAAAAGAGAGTGAGACAAGCATATATGGATAAATTATAGCCTAATAAGTGACTAACTTAAATATTAAAGCAGTTATATTATTTCCTGTTTGATTTGGTTAGAAAGGGATGACCATTTCTTTGAACTGCATCAATGTCTCATTTCTTTGGAGACTCTGCGTGAGGAGACAGAATTATCTAGAAGAAAGTACAAGGACCAACCAAAAGGTAAAGACACACAGAGAACAGATGAAATTCTGTTCACATAAACAAATATGTAGCAGGCCCATAGTCCTATACATTTCCGAGCAGAGGTCTAAGTGATGAATCTATGGGCAAGAAAATCAAGTATCAGAACACATACACTTGTCTCCCTAACTTCAAGACAACCAATCTACTCAGCATAAAAAATCCATTAACCTGAGCGACTAACAATTTATAGACAAAGAAAGTCTGACAAACTTAGACTTTTCACTTTGTAGCTGATGGAGTTGGTGTCCTGTAGACTCATGAAAAGATTTATTTTATTAAACCAGACTTTTTCCCAACCCCCATCATACAAATACCCACATTTTTATTTTTCCTGTGTTAAAACCATAAAAGACCAATTTATCAGCTCCCCAGAAAGGGTGATAGAAGCCATAGGAAAAGAGAATGCTTTTTCTTTCTTGGCATAAGAACACTTTTGAATTTACTACAGTATGTGAGCACGCTTACAGCCTTTCCAATATAACATTAGAGTGTGAAAGAGAAAAGGCAGCGATCACCCTGAGAGAAATGCTATTGAGAATAACTGGAAAAAAGTCATCTTCTTCATGGTAAGATTCACAAAGTAATTCCATGGCAGAAAAGTCAAGGTAAATATTTACTCCAAGTATCTTAGAACCTGCAGGAGGCTAAAACCTTCAGTGTTTCTATTTTAATATTTATCATATCCTTTTGTAAATTAGTTTCACGACCATCATTTCCCAAAAAGTCACTATTTGAGGAAATTGATGTATTGGGGCCATCCTATATGGCCGATATGAAACAAAGCTTTTTTTTTTTTTTTTTTCCTTTTCAATAAGGAGAAAAATGTCCCTAGTGGCCCTTTGGCATAGAAGAAAACCAACTTTTTTGTATATGCCCTGAGTTCCCCACCCAGAGTTTGGGTCACCTACATCCTATGAGAATGTGGAGGAAAACAGAAGAAAGCAATCCCTGTGAGGAAAGGTTCAGAATGAAGGGGCTGTGGCTAAATCACTGAAGAATGAAATTTGATTGTTACAACTTATTATGATTTTTCAGGACCCGAAGACACAAAGCTCCTAAGATAAGGCTGTAAAAAAGCCATGTGATTTTTTTTCTTTTGCTCTCTACCCCTTCTGCCACTAACCTCAGTCTCATGTTCTTTACCTGATTCTATAATAATTTAGCTTCTGTGTAACAATTTTGAATTTATTTATTCAAGAGTGCAAAATTGTTAATCATTTACAAATCCAGAATCAAGCAATGAATTCACTGTGTATTAAAAGAAGTATCTTTGGGGTATGTATGCAGGTGTGTATGAGTGTATATAGAAACTCTTTCTACCTTAAAATTCTGAAATCAACAAAGTTGAAGATTAATTATATTTCAGAAAAGAATAAATGTAACAAGAAATGGAGGTGCAGATGGCTGTACTCTCCTCCCTTTTAGAAACCAGGAGACACTGTAGAGAAAGGAATACACAAATAAAGCAATCAGGGGGCAATGAAAGACATGTGTGTAAACCTTGAACTAATGGTCATCTATTTTATCATGTTTTTTGAGGCAAAAGTTTAAAATTATAGGTCAGACAAGGTGCAGGATTTGAATTGTGCCTTCGACATTTAGTATTAGTATAATCTTGAACAAGCTACATTATCTCAAAGAAGAATAGCTTCCTTATCAATAAAACTGAGGCAATAATATGTACCTTACTGAGTTGTCAACAAGGTCAAATAAAAACAAGCTGTGAATATCATTTTTATATCATACAATCTTATACAAATAGTATTAATATTACATGTTTAAAATTTTTCCAAATCGATATAATCTTAAGAATATCGGTCACATTTGATTTATAAAAGAGATATGTGGATGGCTTGAATCCCCAAATACCTTATTGACAGAATAACACCAAAAGGGAAACATTACTAAAAGGGGCTTTGTCCAGTCTTTACTTCATGGTTGGGAAAGAATTGGCACCTGATCATTCCATTACCGCCAATGTTTCTAGCGGTGATATGGCATTGCTATTAAAAATTGATCATCCATAATCTTCTGCTGGTGTAGCAGCCACTATATCCCCTTCAGGTGGCCGTGGTTTTGCAGGGAGGACAGTCCTACTTCTTCAGGTTGAACTTAGCCATATGCTCTCTCCAGGCTGCAACAGATCTGAACCAGAACGGCCATCTTTTTTACTTCTTGTCAATTCACATCCCGGGAGAAGCCAGATTTTCTCCTAACTTCCTTGCCCTGTGCAGGCACTCTCTTGTCCTTTTATGGGACACAAACTTCAGTGAATTTGGAGTGATTTACTTTTGTAAGAACGTCTAATAAAATCATTCCAGTTAATTTCATACTTACCTTTCAAGGGGATCCATGTTTACCATCTCCAGAAGATTTTCTGTTCTCTTTTACTGAAGAGAAAACCTTAAATTTAATATCACCGCTTCAGTAGGATACTTAGATAAGTTGGCTTGCTATAGATCAAGAATTTTGAAGACCTCATGTATTAGTTGGGTAATGCAAACTGTTATAACAAACAAGCCCTAGATAATTTCTATTGTGCTTAGCACAAAAGACATTTATTTCCTTCACATTTAATAGTCCAGTGTGACACCAACATTTCATGGTCCTTCATTTTCTGCCTATGAAGGGAAGTGATACTGAAAGGCTGAACATCAGAGAGATGCTGAATGATACCGGTAACACTGGTATCACATGGGAACAACTAGTAATTCCCATGATCCAATTTTGTGAGATTGCAGATTATTGCAACTACTCTCAGTGAATTTATTTGGATTAACATATGTTTATTGAGATAAGTAATTAGTTTAAAGTGTGTGCCCTTTAGGTGCTCACTGTATTTACTTTGAATAAAGTTGCGTGCATGATTTTAAAATCTGCCGCTGGTTTCTTCTCTCACACATTTTCTGATACACAGGTGAGCAGTACATGGAATTCAATGAAAGAACACATGTAATAAAAGGAGAATATTTCTGCCTTTTGGTTTTTAGATTGTGATTTTTATTCTCTTAAAGAACTATGATGCAACTTTTCCAAACTTATCTGATACCACTTGCCCTTTTACTCTATAAATACAGCACAATCTTTCCAGGTTTCCAGGCTATATTATTTCCAGATTTTTCTTCTTTCTGTTTGCATAGCTGACTCTTTCTAACCTTTAAGAGTGGGCTCAATTTTTTTCTTCCTGATCCCAGATCAAAGTAACATCTCCCTAACTGCATCACTCTCTCTGGAACCTTTGCATTATAACATCCTATTAATTTTCCTCTTTGCTTTTATATAAACATCTGATATTATTTTAGACAAGCATGAATCTCTGGTTCCATATTCACATATTCACTTGTTCTAGAACTGTAACTTTCTGCTTTCTTCTTCTAAAATTGAATTTAATTACTGTTAAGAAAGTTCTAGGTCTCATTTCACTCGGTGGTAAAAATGCTACCACAGTACATTTAGAAACACCCCTCCCTCTTCCCCTTCCCTCCCAGAACTTGGATTGCAGCCAAATTTTAAGGTCTTACCAAATGCCCCTGAGTAGGTGGTGGTACATGGTGGTGAATGGACGCATCTCTTTATTTGTTCTTTTCTCTGAAAACCAATGAAGTTTAAGCTTCAAGAACGCTTCCATGGCCTTGTACCCAATTTTGTATTATTTATATTAATGTGAAATCCCCAAATTATGTGAGCTGCAAGCCCCACAAAACCTGAATCTATTCTCGAATAGTATCCTTAGAAAAGCCATATCACTAACCACCCTATCTTGCACTGGTTAATGTATCCATAGGGGTATCATTTTCATTTGGGGGGCTTTAACTTAAGAGGAATAGTAGCAAATTGCTTGCTCTGATAACTCGGTCATTGGAGGGACGCTTGACATGTCTACTAATATGTTTATCCCAAATAAAGGGAGCCTATGGGACCACGGTATTAAAAAGACTGATTGTCTCTGGCAGAAGCAAGAAGCAATACATTTTGATAACTCCGAAAAAAAATTAAAGTGAAAAAGAAGGAAGTGAGTTTATTGGGTACTAGATATGTGCCAGACACATTTCCTTTCCTCATAACTCCTCACACACTGCAAAATACATGATAAATATTATTCATATCTCTCTCTTTAGAGTAGAAAACTTCAGAGAGATTGAATCTACTTCCCAAGGTCACTTATCTAGCAAGTAGCCGAGCAGACACTCCCAATTCTTCATCGCTTTAATTCTCTCCTTGTACCATACCATCTGGAAAGGGTCTCTGGTACATGATGAGCTTAAGAATAACACTGTCATGTAATAGGAACATTTCATTTATGCTTTTGACAATGAAATAATTATATTCTTACCATTTTAGGTGAATTTTGTGTTTAGACATAGTTTTGAGACAACTTGTATCTTTCAACCATAACAATAAAGCAAATAGACAAATGAAACAGAAGCACAAATAAGTTGATGCATGCACATAAATTACCTTTTGAATGGGAAAGGAGGGGAAAAACTGTCGATACTGCAGTGCCACTTGTGTCTATATGAGAACTATCTTGAAGCAAGAGAATGAAAATAAGACCGGCTTGTAGAAAACAAATGGGGGTGGCAGGGGTGAGCATCTTATGGCCAGAGAAGAGAAAGCTGCTTTGGAGAGAGGGATAAAGGGAGCAATATAAAAAACTAACTCACAATGGAAGGAATCAAAATAAAATAAAAATGAAGCTCTGCCATTATTTTGAGTCCCCAAAGGAGCACGCAAAACAACAACTTGCTGTCAGAATGGAACTCTGAGTGTTCCCATCAGAACTAAGTTACATTAAACAGGAGAAGCTCTGGTGGTATTATGCTGCTGTCATTTCTTGGTAAATCCATGTCATTAGCATTGATTTCTCAAGGAGAGATTAAAAGAGGTTTAGTTAGGAGAGTAAGGCAGGAGTGGATATTATCCCAGCCAATGCAGCTCTGGGTCTCAGAGATGACATTTTCCTCTCTGCTTCATTAACTTGCAGAGCTTGTTGAGCTTTGGCTGTTTCTAATTAATTCTTTTACTGGCTTTTTTGAATGTGTATCATCGCTGGCAAACCATATAAAATGAAGAAATCTCTCTAAGGTTTTACCCTTTTAATTATTATTTTTATTGCTTAAACGAAGCTCCAGAATTGCTAATGTTGACATTTTGGTTTATTCTAGTCATTAGAGTTTTCAAAGGGGGGCAAAAAGAAAAAAAGAAAGAAAGGAGGAAGAGTTAAGGAGGGGAAGTGGTGTTGCGTGGAGGGAATGAGGTGTGGTTGGCTCTCAATTGCAGAGACATACCCTGAGAAAGGAAAAACAAGCAGCTCTGCCAAAAGTGACCTCCTTTAGGTTTTTGCCCTTTTTAAAAAGAGAAGAAAACGAAACATCGTTAGAGGTATTTCCTCATAGTCTCTTATGCCAGCCAGTGCTCAGATAAAACAGACCTTGCTGTTGCCTGTGCCATTTGTTTTTTTTAAAGAAAACTTTTTTTTATTGTCAAATACAACATATATACAAAGAAAAGAAAGAAAAAGCAATGATTTTCAAAGTATACTTAACACATTTGCTTTTATTTCAGCAAGTATTCCCAACAAATATGGTACACAATTATTATTGAGTGTTTTTTCTTTTCATTTGGATATTACAAATACAGAGAATAACTCTAGGAGAAAGAAACTTCAATTAAAGCAAATTAATTGACAAATTCGATCTGCAGGCTTAGAGAGCAGCTGCGCGGAAAAGTCACTGCTGGCAGGCCTAATAGATCGGTTTCAAGCAATGTTAATTGAACACCTATGTAAAAAGCACCATGCTGGACATGTGTATAAATGCTCAAGGATGTGTGTGTGAGGGGGGAGGGCGTTACAAGAAATTCCAGAGAAATCTACCTTTTGGCATTTTACATCAAGTTTGTAAAATTAGAAAGGCTTAAATGAAAGCGTAACACTTGTTATTACCTATACTTTCTTTTTCACATATTGACAAGCAATTTGATTTACAAGTCCATTTTTGAAGTTGGGAGGCATTTTTCCTGTAGAAATGTGTTTTCTACATGGTGCTTTCATTCCCAAGCCACTCACAAATGCCTATTTAAGTAATAATGCCGTTGAACTATAGTATTGCCCCAATAACACTATGAAAACTAAATACAGAACACAGCGTTGTTTCTATGGGATAATGCACTCAGATTTTAAATTTGCATCTCCAGGAATGGGTCTCTGCCCGCTGTGGTGGAAGGGCAGTTATCTTAGCTCCATGGCCTTCCGTTCCCTTTTAGTGGGTGTGAATAGCTTCAGCGAGGCAGGGGCTGGAGACACAGAGGAAGTGGTACCTGAAGGCCGGTGGGGAGGTTTCAGAACCCTTCGGTGAGGAGTCTGCAGAAATTGAGACTTCTGGTCTATAATAAACCCTGGGGGCTTGTCCTGATCTGGCTGGCCCCTGAGTGCCAGGGGGTTTTTCATCTGTGAACCCCAAGAAAAGGCTTAGTTTCCCTTCTTGCTGTCCCCCAGAAGTGGTCTCACACTTCTCTCTTCTTATCTCATCCCAGAATGGATCGCAAAAAATTTCTAAGCTGTTTTTGCTTCTTTTTTTCCCTTTCTGTAAACTACTTAGGTGAAGGCAAGAAAGATGTGAAATAAAAGATTCTTTCCCCCTTCTACTTCCACACCCACCTCCTCTTTTCTTCAGTGCCTTTTCTCATATTGTAGCTTACCCTAGAGAAAAAGCCTAAGTCTATGCAGAATAATTTGCATTTCAAAGAACAAACAGAAACCAGTCATGCCACCTTATCTAGAGAAGAAGAGAATCAGGGTGATAAAACAATATATATACTTAAAAGAAGACATATTTTCTGACTGCTTACTATATGTCAAGTGGTATCATAGGTCATTTGCATGCATGAACTCTCTTAATCTTAACAATAATTCTAAAAGGTATATACAATCATGTAGCTTTGTAGGTGCTGACAGTTTCTGAGAAAGGAATGACGCTTAAGAAAGCTGCTGTGGAAACCGGTTTACAGACTAGGACACCCCAAATCCAGGATGCTAAGTAAAGCTTTCCTAAGGGGTACGTTATTGCCCTGGGGACTGCCTTAAAGTCCCACAAACGGGGGCCTTAAGACGAGAGAAGTGTGCAGTCTCACAGCTCTGGAGGCTAGAAGTTTGAAATCAAGGTGCCATCAGGACCATGTTTCCTCTGACATCTGTAGGGAGGAACCTGTTTTATTCTCTCTCTCTCCTGGCTTGCTGGCCATTAATTGCATTTTCCTCTCTGTCTGTGTTCAATTTCCTCTTCTTATAAGAACACTAGTCACATTGGATTAAGGGCCCGCCCTACCCTGGTATAACCTTATTTTAACTGCCCCAATTCCAGCTGTAACAACTCCATTTCTAAATAAGGTCATATTCTGAGGTACCGGGATCAGGACTTCAACACGTCTTTCCAAAGGACCCCACTCAACCCCAATCAGTGCGTTTGCTGCTTTCCTCCAGACTCCTCTTCCTCCTAATCAACAACAGTTAGTTCTGTCTCTGCAATTCTGAATTGATTCTAGAATCTAGCAAGAAAAGATGGGTGGAATGACTCTTAGAGCATCACCTTAGGTATGTAGAAAAATACCTTTTTCTTAACTTTTTTGGTAATTTTACTTCATGTCCAAATATGATTCTCCACTGCACCTAGTTGTTGGAAAATTTAGCACAGTTGCTCTTGAGTTCCTCCAACATAGTATGGGATTAAAAGATCTTATGCCTGGGTGGGAGAGTTGAGCACCCCATTGTCTGTCTACACAGCTGACCTCAGAGACATCTGCCATGACTGTGCATGTAATTGCTTCAGATACCAGCGCTCCATGCTGCTTTGGATTCATGCTTGAAGCTTATACATTTTGACTAAGTCTGTGAACCCGTAGCCCAGGGACCACACAGCTTGTTGCCATTCCACTTGAGGTCTTATTATTAACCAACAGTGCTATCCAGGGACCCCAGTCTCATGACTCTGGGGCCAAAAGAACTTTCTCTCCCATCTCCAACACAGCATGGGAGACCTCTTATTGAGGGGTAGGAGCAGGAGGACAAGTACATTCTTTCTTCACATTTCTTCTTACTGCTTCTTTCAGCCATATCCTGATGCCACTTGATCTTTGAAAGTGCTTTACCTGCCCTGAAGGATTTGATATTTTGGAAAACAAAAACTGAAAACACCTACTAGTTTCTCAAAACTCACCCCCTAAATATGTTAACAGAGTCAGAGAACAAGTTGAATGAAAGTTAAGAGAAAAGGTGGCAATGAGGAAGACCAAGCAAAACTAATGATTTCTTAATATTTCAGAATGTTTTCCAATCACAGTAAGAATGAGGAGGGATTCCCACGCAGTGGTACAAATGCAGGGGAAGGGAAAAGGTAAGGGGAGCTAACCCTTCTGTGGTTTCAGTATTTAGTGGATATGGCATATCGGTAGCCCCAGTGTCTATGAGGGAGGTGTAGGCTATCCCTGTCCATTATGTGATGAAAGTTGAAATGGAAAAAACAGATGGTGAAATTGAGCAAGGACATGGGGCTTTCTCTGGGTTTAGCAAGATAAAGGAGATTTAGAAAGGCAGATAATAGGAACAAAGACATACTAGATAGGAACCACAGAATAGAGACCTCTGAAGTTAAAAATAAACACTGGAGTTGCAGACCCCAGTGTGAGTAGGTCAAGTACAGTCCATCAGCAGGACATCATAATCGAACCCTCCCTGGGACAGCATGGGCTTCAGATTTGCCCTCTTGTCCTGGCTCGACCACAAACTGTCAGTGGGACCTCAAGCATGGAAATCAGATTTCTCCTGTAGTACAAGGAAATTGCATTTGTGAATACATTGGCTACCTCTGCAGCTGTATGTTGTAATACTGAAAGTTTGGTCTGCCATCTAGATATTGGGCATGCAAATTGCCAATCTTTCTAACTAGGAGTTATGAAATGAGCATATTCAGTGAGCTCAGACTAATGTGGGGAAATACTCTTTCACACACATATGCACAGACGCACAGTTTTAAATGCTCCCTTATATCAAGGAGTTTTCATTCTCAGGGTAAAAAAAACACAATTAAAAGGGAAAACACCAAGCAAAATACTTTCTTTCATTTTCTGGCCTGATTTCAAAAGTCCCCTGTTCTAGTTTGCTAGCTGCCGGAATGCAACACACCAGAGATGGATTGGCTTTTAATAAAAGGGGATCTATTTTGTTGGTTCTTCAGAGGAAAGAACCAACTAACTTTCCACTGAGGTTCTTTCTTACATGGAAGGCACAAGATGGTCTCTGCTGGTCTTCTCTCTAGGCCCCTGGGTTCCAACAACTTTCCCCGGGGTGACTTCTTTCCGCATCTCCAAAGGCCTGGGCTGAGCTGCTAGTGCTGAGATGAGAAATGCCGAGCTGCTTAGGCTGTGCTACATTGCACTCTCTCATTTAAGCACCAGCCAATTAAGTCAAACATCACTCATTGCAGCAGACACGCCTCCTAGCTGACTGTAGATGTAATTGGCAACAGATGAGGTTCACGTACCATTGGCTTATGTCCCCAGCAACAAGACTACGTATGCTCACCTGGCCAAGTTGACAACTGAATCTAACTAACACATCCCCCTACTCTTCTTTCATTACTAGCTTAGCCTCAAAACTTAATTTTTGGGCTCTACCTCTATTGTTCTGATCTCCCAGCTCTGTGAAATTAGTCCCAGTGAGACTGTGGCCCTGAGTATTGCGTGCACAAATGACCCACCGCGGAGCTGGGGCAGCTTGTGTGGCTGCTCTAATGAACCAATTCTCTAAGAAGAGAGCCACTGGCATAGAGTGCTTGTGTGTTTCTGCATAGCACAAATTTATTTTTCCAGTTACTGAACTGCCCTACTCTAAAGAGTTTATTTTCATTTCTCTGAGACGCTGGGCTCCATTGTGCAGCTCCCTCTTAATAAAACCCAAGAGTTTGTGGCCTGAAACAGCATCTGCTCTTCTCATTGAAATATCACGTTGTTTGCTAAAAGTATCTACTGCTTTACAAAAGAGATTTCTTCTTTGAAAAGACATCTTCTCTGAAAATGCTTTTACAATGAAATAATCAAAATGATTTGTGGGTTTATAAAGAGGGGAGGATCATTTAGCATCAGGCAAAATTACTTGGCTCCCATAGATCCTGAGATTTATTTTAATTGTTTTCCAATGGTGTTTTTTTTTTTTCCTTGCCTTCTTTGTGGTGCAGGGAAGAATTAGAAAGGAGGATGAACCTGTTTGCACTTGGATTTGTCCTTACATGACCATCAGTTGTCCTGGCAAAGGAAGACAGTGAGTTTAAGGGCATGCTGGAAAGCAGTTCATCTAGAAGAAAAGAAATTATAGATTAAAAAAAAAAAATTGCCAGAGTAGTTTTAGTCAAAGCCTTTGACTTTCATCAAGATCATAATAAGTAAAATACAGAAATGATCCTGTGTTTATAAGTGTCTGAGTTTTGCAGGAGGGAAGCAGAGAGTTGGTGATATAAGGGGTGGAATTTGCTGGTGAGTAAAACTTCTGCCAGGCAGGTGGCTAAATCTTGACAAAGTGCCAAAGCACTTAACAGCAGCCACCGTTGCTCAAGGCACTCTTCCATGCTTTTAATTTTTTCCAGACTGAAATACCTTGAGCCAAAGGAGCTGGCAGCAACTGCCATCAAGGGAGAGTTATACAAGTGACAGAAAGAGAATTTGAGCAACTGCCTGAGCCAGGTGAGGCACTGGTGGGCCTTCCGGTGATGGAGAAATGGCAAAGAGTGTAGTGAATGGGTGGGGGGGTGGAGGAACATGAGGGATGTGGTGAGCGGGGTGTCTGCTCTTTAATCTTCACAGAGGTTATATAGAGAGCAGAGGCCTGGTTATCTCTGGACCTGGGATTGTGCCTGTTACTTCACTTGGTATGTCCCGGTGGCAGCTACATAGACATAAATATTGACTATTGATTTAAAATGTGGAATATGATCCTGGCGCTAGAGAGGGCTAGAAGGTCAAGAATAGACTGAATTAAACCAGGGGGTGAACTGTGAGTAGTGGCACTTTGCACTTTGTCTTCTAAAAATTGGGAAATTGACTCTGGAAGTCTGGATTCCAATTCCAGCTCTACTCTGTCTGATAATATGACCTTGCCCAGGCCAGGTAGCCTCTCCAGATCTCAATTTCTTCATTTGTTAAAAAACATCAATAACAAAAACAAATGGCTAAGAGTAATTAGATCATGTTGAATATGACTTCTAGGTCTGATACTGTATGTATTTTTTTAGGAGACACTTTCAAAACGGCAGGTGTTCAGGGAGGGCGAAGAAGCGGAGCATGTTATGATTAAAACTAAGACATAAATATAATAATTGCAATTGGACATTCCAGCATCAGAGAGGTTACCTGTCCACAGGGGTAAGTGAGCTATTACAAAACATACCCCTGAGTCTTCATTAATAGAAACATGATTGAGAATTTATTCTGAAACTCAAGCAATACACAATTTTGTCTGTAAATGTGCCATGACGAAATGAGAGCCATAAGCAGGAACCGCTTTGAAAGAGCTTGATAGTTTTTGGTAAGTTTAGCAGGACTTATGGTTTTATTTGTTTGTTTAGCACCGGAATGAAACTCCCATGAGTCTTTTCTTCTTCCTCTGTCCTATTTGATATCTCTGCCCATCCCCAGAAGGCTTGTGGATAATCTTAACGCCCAGCTTGGAACAGGGATTCATTGAGAATGAAATAGACAATATCTATTCTTGGAAGTCTACAGAGTACAGGGAAACCAGCACATGGCCACCAGTGATGTGACTATGAGTTATCTGGAAAAGGGACCAGGCTTAGAAAACAATTCTTTCACCTTCTCCAAAAAAATAGAAAAACCAACTCCATAGAGCAAAACCTTTCTTCCAATACCTTGTAATCATGCTGGGGTATAAATAAAGGTAGACAAATATTTTCTGAAATCAGTTTGAGGAGGGGATATATAAGCAGTAGGTGCTATTACAATGGTTCCTAGGTTTGGGGCTAGAACATCAATTTTGTTACCAACTAATTCTAAAATAAAAGCTCAAGTAAGATTTTGTCAGAGAGTGTATGATTTTATTTATTTAATTTTTATTATTAAAGATTTACAGTCAATCCTAACAGGAAATAAAAAACAGCAGCATGATAGAGAAAAAAAAAACCACTATTCCTGCAATTAAGGAAATTGAAATTCTGGGTTTTTAGCCATGGGTAACTCAGTGTCACTGAGCTTCATTTTTCTTTTAAATAGATTGTAAAATAATGGGAGACATAACAATGACCTCTAAAGACCTTTACAATCCTATTTTCTTCAATGGCCTATATTAAATTATTAAATTATATGGTACACATCACATATGCATGGACTATACAAGGCCAATGGGACGTTCAATATGAGACTATGGAAAATGAGGTTACATAGATAGGGCTGGGCCATCCTATGGAAAACCTTGAATCCCAGGATGTATGATATTCCAATCTGGTGCGCTTAATTTCCTCTTCGATTAATCACACACAAGGGAGTTGCTGGGGAAGACAGATATGAAAGACTAGGGGAAGTGTTCATTACTGCAATAGTCACATTCTTACAGCAATCTGGTTCCCACACAACTCATGTTAAAACATAGGATTCTCTCTTATTTTCACCCAAAGCAAGTTAAATGACATAGTCAGGAGTTGAACCCAAATCTCACAATCAGACTTTTAAAGTTTAAAATCCTCTAGTTTAAGAAGCCAAATGCAATGTTACTTTGACAAAATATGTGGTTCAAAAATCTTTTGAAAGGTTTAAAATCCTCTAAGAAGCCAAATTCAATGCTACTTTGACAAAATATGTGGTTCAAAAATCTTTTTCTTAACATTTTGAAAACAGACAGATTTGGCCGTGCTATTTTTCAGGTATATGACTAAATTTCCCTTCAAAAATATATTTTTGTCATTGTCCCTCTGAGCTCAGCAAATTATAATACTTTCAAAATCTGGGTTCTTTGAACTCACTTTCCAGTTTTCTTAACTATTATCTCTTTTTCATAGTAAAATTCTCCCCTAGATTGGGTCCTAATACTATCCAGTCCTTTTTGCTCTCCTTAAACAATAACCTGAGCTACATGGTGCCTTATCTCTGGTGGCAGTTTTCTTATTTATTGTTCTAACATCCCAAGTTGCAGAGAATGCAAATTCCATGAGAGCCTCATAATAAGTCTGGTGACTTCACCATCTCACCATTTTCAGCATTAATGTGAATCTAGCCCTGCCCTCCTCCTATCCCAGGATACCCAAACACATAATTGCTATTGCTGGCTCTTTTAGCAGTAGTTTGTAATTGATATTCTAGGTACTATCATAAAATTGTAACTAATTTTAAGTGATGTCTTGCATGCATCCCTATATGGCCTCTCATTTTTAATACCTTTTTATGCCATTGTGTTTTACTGGACCTGTGCTCTGTCTTAATTGTTGCATTGTTTATAAGGCATTATGCCCCATATTTTCTCACAAGGAAAAGTTAGAATAAGAAGATATGACTGAATATTTTTAAGAATATTCATAGCAGTACATCAAGTTCAGGCCAATATCACATTAAGCTTATAATAGTTCTGTATTCATTAAATAGGCCTTTATTAAATCAGTCCTGAACTAGACCAATGCTTTATTAAAGAGAATATGAGACAGTGTCTATCTTCAATAAATTTACATTCAAGAAACATTTCTGATTAGAAAAAAAAAACAGCACTTTTTAGAAGTCAGTTGTGGTAGGTTGTGGGAGATGGTCAAAAGTTCTTTTCTTTGACTCCTCTTGAATTTGAGTGGGCTGTGTGACTGCATGATAAAAGAATGTGGTAGATGTAACACTGTCAGTTTATGACCCTGGATTTTAATAGACTAGAAACCAGTTATCATGCTATGAAGAAGCCTTAGCAGCCTCCTGGAAGCACTCATATAGAAAGGAACTACGGAACTAATTGTTCTTGATGGCAAGAATAATTCAATTTCCGGCTAATAGACAATGCCAACTTGCCAGCCATGTGAGTTAGCCATTCTGGAAATGGGTTTTCCAGCTTCAGTCAACCCATTTGAACTCCCTCTAGTGGAGCACAGACAATTTACAGTCACAAAGCCCTGCCCAAATTGCACATTGTGAGCAAATACATGATTATTTTCCTTTAATCCACTAGGTTTGGAGGTAGTTTGTTAGGTAGCAAAAGATAACCAAATACCCCTCTTCACTCCAAATGTCCATTCAAATTTCTCTTCAAAACTTACCTCCTTAGGGTGGTGCAATGGTAGCTCAGTGACAGAATTCTCGCCTGCCATGCCAGAGACCTGGGTTGCATTTTTGGAGCCTGCGCATGCCAAAAAAAAATAATAAAAAAAAATACTTCCTTGGAGCTGTCTTTCCTGACCACCCTACCTAAAATAACATGCTGCTACCCCAACTATTTCTTCTTATCTTACTTTATTTTTTTTGTCATGGTATTCACTTCCATCTTAATTATTATATGTATGTATGTATTTATTTTCTTTTGCTCCACCATAATATAATATCCATGAGCAAAGGGATTCTCTCTTTTTCATCATTGTACCCTAGCTTTTTAGACTAGTGCCTGGCACATTCTATATTCTTAATAAATATTTGTGCTTGAGTTGCTCAGAGAAGGGAATGAGAATAGTGACTTCTCCAATTCATGAACAAGAAGGAGTTATTTCATAAGCTGGGCTGGAAAGTACAAGTAGAATTTGGGGAACTGAATATAGGGAAGGAGAAGGAAAAATTGATTTTCCAGTTGCGAGAAATAGAATAAATACTAGTTCAAGAAAGAGAAAGGGCATGATATAGACAAGAAAATTATGTTGACTATTTTGAATGGAAAAGATGATGTATGACCATGTAAAATAATATTTTCATTTCACACTAGTGACCACTCATTTCTATAAAGTGTCCCCCTCAATTGTGGCCGCTATCCCCCAAACTGGCCCCTAGTGCTCCCCTTTTTCTGGTATTCATACAGAATAGGGCTGACCTACATAACCAGGAGGATATGGTGGTATTGATAATGTATGGCTTCTGAGACCATATCTCAAAGGACAATACAGCCTCTGCCCTGTTCCCTCAGATCACTCACTCTGGGGGGAAGCCAGGCCCATCTCATAAGGATGCTCAGCAGCCCCATGATTAGGTTCATGAGGTGAAGAATTTCGGCTTCCTTCACAACGGCCATGTGGGTGAGCCATTTTGGAAGCAGATCTTCTGGCCCTATAAAATCTTTCCAATGATTGCAGTCCCAGATAGTAACTTGACTGCAAGCACATGAAAAGACCTTGAGCCAGAACCATACAGATAAGCTGCTCCCAAATTCCTGACCAACAGATTGTGAGATAATACATTCTTATTGTTCTTTTAGGTTCTAAATTCTTGGGTGATATTAACACAGCGATAGATCGTCTCTATACTTGGATTTCTTCTTAACATTCTCTTCTGGTCTCCCTCGTCTGGGCTGCTCCTGAGTTTCCCTTGTACTATCTTCTGTCTGCATTTTCAATGGTGGTATTTCCCAGGTGATAATTTTGGACCTTCTCTCTTTTTTCCATATATAAAATACCTTAGGGAGTTCTCTTCCACTTCATGATTTCAGTGACTACCACTATGTTGTCATTTCCCAAATCCATATTTTCATCCAAAAATTTATTCTGAGTTATAAATCATTTATCAGGTTCCTTTTGGATATGCCCACTCTTTAAACAGAGTATTTCTAAAGCTAATCTGGTATTTACCTTCTCCACCAAAATATGCATTCTAAGTGGTATTCCTTGTCTGATGACAAAGAATCAGACAATCATCCAAATCAGAAATCCAGTTTTAAACAATCTGACTTGTGGTCTCAGTGCATTGTATTCTGTATTGGAATCTTCCTGAATTCTATATTACAATTTCTGAAATAACATGTGTGGTATTTTTTTTTCTTCTAAACATGTTCATCTCTTTGGGTGGCATATCTGCCAGGTAACCTTTATTTATCTGTTCCTCATCCTTCAAGAGGCAGTTTGGCCAACATTTTATCTTGAATTCTCTCCCTGAAATCTTAGATTCTGCTCGGCTCCCTCCTCTAGTCTCTTATTATACTCTGTTTCACTTACAAATTCTGTTTGCCCTTACATTGTACTGTACTTGCTTGAGTACTCATCTGTCTGCTCCACTGGACTCTAAGCAAATTGAGGTCACACCTACATCAAATTTGTTTCTGTGGGTTATTTGTTAGGTGCCTGAAACTGTAAGGATGCAATAACTGCTAGTTAAATGTTGAATGCATAAAGCTGAAAAGATGCATTGGGTCCTATTGCCAAAGACCTTGATTTCCAGACTAAGGGATTCAGAGTGTATTTCCTACACAAGTCTATACAGTCTTTCACTTCATTAATTAAATATTTCATGAGCATTTCTTTCAATGGTATTAATCACAAAAGGAATATAGAACTATGAAGTTAACAGAAAATATGGGATAAACCAATGGTGGGATGTAGTGTTCTCCAATGATCCATAAAAAGACAGTAGCAACTTTCTCTTTTAGAAAGATTTTTAGACAGGCAGAGGATAGGACTACTTGAGTTTTAATATCTCTTGCAGTCATATGATGCTATTAAGCATTCTGTCTAAAGGTTTATTGTTATGTTACAGGGACTACATTTCTAAACTGAGCAATTCCTGACCCGATTGTCTAGAAGCTTGTGAGTCACAGAGGCATAAATTCAGAGGCTTTACGTGTGGGTCATTTGTAATGCACAGTGCTTGCAACTTAAATTAGCATGGCTTTTACAGATCCCTTAATATGCATAATCTGACCCAATATTGAAATGGTCTTTAGAAAGATAGAGTATTAAGGGGAAAAATATATGTGAAGTGATTTCAGAAGATCTCCCAAGTGCTAACAGACTAATTTGAAGGGATTTAACTGAATTCTGATCAGAACCTCTCCAAATCTCTGTCACACCTAGATTTGGCCATCTGGCCACTCCATTTTAATATTTCCCAACCATGACTCAGCAGTGGGGGGGGGGGGGGGTTGGATTTGGGCTCAAAAATCATTTTTCCCTTTTAAAAGATTTAGACACTGAGCTAAAGAGAGAAAGCTTGATTTGTGTCTGGTTCACATTTCTTAAAAGAGAATTAGTGAAAACATCAAATACATGATTTTGTCTCTATGTGAGGTGATAATTTTATTCCAAATTACTATTTGGCATTCATATGTAATATGTTCATAATGGAAAATAATATTTAACTAGATCCCACTTATGAGCTGGATAAAGTGGAGATACAAAGGAGATATGGTTATTATCCTTAAAACATGAAAAGATTATTTCAAAGATAAGGTACATGAAATTAAGAGTCCAAAGCAATGCCTGATAATTGTGTATAGCAATTGGAATCAATTTCCAATTGAAGATAGGAAAACTGAGACCACATTATACTGGCACTTTAAATGTTTTATTTGATCTGACTACTACAATAATACTTCAAGGAATTTTAGCCCCATTTTCAGATGTGAAAATTGAGGTTATGAAATTGACCACATCTGAAAATGGAGCTCAGTTCTTACTCTAGTGATTATTTATTTTTCTAATTTGCCATTCTGTCTCTCACTAATTTTTTCATGAGTGAATGTAACATGAGTGATATAGAAAATAAACATTTGGGAATTTAAGAGAATTGAGTTTTCTATAAATTGTAAATAGGTTGATATCATAGCAGAATTATAGAATTGGCCCAGTCTTATAAGATGGAAAGGTTTCAAGAGAAGAAAATGCAGATGGTGTTTTGGGGTGGTGGTGGGGTGGTGTGGGGAGGGATAATCAGGATGGCAACAAATGGAGAAAGGGCAGAAATATAGATTGCAGTTAAGGGGGCCAATGGGAATTCTACTTCTGGTCCAGGAAATGAGTTGTTTGGGGGTAATAGTAAGGTAAATAACTGGAAAGGAAGGTTCTGCCTATGGAGGGTCCCAATATCAGGCTAAGGAGTTAGGAAATTAAAATACAATAAATAAATAAATATTTTTTAAAATTTTCTCTTGACAATGGAAAACATATTGAAATTTTAATAGAGATTATCGGATAGTACATAGCCTCTTGGAGGTGTATTGTATATAGATAGATTGATGGTACATAAATAGGCTGGAGACAAAGCACTATTTTTATAAATTAAAAATAAAATATTATAATGCAAATAATGTTGTCAGTCAGATGAAGAGGAAGAACAGATGCAAAAACCAAGACTGGACCCAATTCTGCTCCCCATGAGCGCTAAGCATAATTTTTGTGAATCACATAGGAATGGACCTTTCCCAAGCTATGCTCTGATGCTTCATTCCTGCGAAGAACATCCATAAAAAATTAATTAAGTCGGGCAGTGCGACCGTGGCTCAGGGGCAGAATTCTCACCGGCCAGAGACCGGGGCTAGATTCCTGATGCCTGGCCATTCAGGAATGGCCAGGCATCATTCCTGACTTATTGACAAATAAGTCAATAGTAACTCAATGCAATATGGAACAGGGGGGCAGAGGGAAAATGATTGCAAGTTTCCATTCCAATTTCATCATTGACATCCCCTGACCATAGGTCCCTGACAGCCCCAAAGCATTCTGCATTGCAGTTCACACAAACACATAAGCCCCTTCAACCTACATGGCAGAGACACCTCTTAAGCAAATGTGAAGCCACAAGTGTACTGGGCCTGTTACCAATTGAAGAATTGGAGACATAGCCCCAAGCTTGGAGAGAACTCTGAAAGTCACAGGATGTCTGATAACTGACACTTAATGCCCATATTGGTGGTACAGAGGAGCCCTTTTTGTATAGCTTCTGCCAAGAAGGGTTATGAAAACACCTAACTGTAGTGTGCTCCAAGACATGGGATTGCAAGCTTCATCTCAGATTCTACAGCATAGTTGGCCTTTCAAAGAGCAGGAGCTTAGAGGACATAGGCTGGTTTGCAGCAAATCTGTAAAATAAGCCAAGCTGTCTTTGGTGCCCTCCTATCAGTTGTAGTTTCTCACTGTCTTCCCCTCCTAGAGCTCAGTGTTCTTTTCCTGCTCATACCTTTCCATCCTGATATGGATTGTGGAAGTGGAAGAAATCCGCATCTCTCTAGCTGGCTCAGGTTCCTTGGTTAAACTTTGACATCTTTGGGTCTACATTTCTTTAACCTATAAAATTAAAAGAATGATAACCAAGAACTCTAGATGCTTTTGCACCTCTGTTATTCTTGCTCAATATGATAATGAGTTAATGCTGAAGGTGGAGCTTCCGAAGTAAAATCAGCCTCCTCATGTATTGTAGATATCAGAGAAATTTACTGAACTTCTCTTCATTCTCTTCCCTACACAGCATGCCTCCTAAGAAAAGAAGGCCCGGGAGTCATCCAGCATCTGGGTGACTCAGAGGAATTCAACTGGGTTTTTCTCCTAAGAAGGGTTAAAGCCAAATAAGTCCGGTACTTGGGGCACTGTTCAAACTTAGAAGCATTAGAAAGGCAGCAAGTCCTCATCTAGAATGGCAGCAAGGGTATATAAGGATGAGGAAGAAAGGGTGCAGGCACTAAATTAGCATCGGTGGCAGGCTAGGTTTAGAAAGAAAAAGGCAGATGAGAGGGCTAAGGCAGAAGCATTCTGGAATCAACAGTAATATTCAGGATTTTTTTCCCCAGAAGAATGATTTGCTGCTATAAAATTATTTATTGCAGTGAGTTAATTATTTTCCTCCTGTGATGATACCTGGACCCAGTTTTAAGGACAATTGCCTCAAGGGTATAAGCATAGGCTGTATGCATCCATCTCCAGCCCTCCAGAGGTCTCTGAGTCTGTCTAGAAGCCACCTCTTTCCAGTAAATGAAGACTCAGCCATGGGCCAGATGGGACAGTAGTTTTCAGGACAGGTTTTCATTTTCTCTCCCTTCTCTCTCTAAACCAGCAGCAATATATTTAATCCCTGTGGGGTGAGAGGGGTCAAGTTTGGGGATAGAGCAGATGTAATCCTCCTTATCACTTTCTTTCCACATAAGGTTTCATGGCTTGCATTCTGAATATCCATGCCAGCTCTTGCTGCCTGCATGGGAAGACAAATCTGGGAACTAGAGCTCAAGATATTTTGTTGATCTTTTGTTATAAGGATACATTTCTTAGGTCAGTAATGTGCAAGTCAGATCTAGAGCAAAGAGAATGGTTTCTTCCACATACCTGACCAGCCTGACTAATTGTCATTGAGAAATTAGACTTTAGTGGATCTCATGAAAAACAGAAATAGGGTATGGGTTTTGGGTTGACATTTCTGACCCAAGAACACAATAAATATCAGGTAGCCTGGCTTTGGGGTGGTGGAAAGAACCTCTCGAAGAGTTTAGAAAGCTTTAAGTGACACTTCCTCAGCAAGATTAAAAGTTGTCTGAATCAGTCTCTGCATGTTCAATTGACAGCTTTCCATGTCCTCCCTTCTTTGTTTAGGGGTCTACTTTGTGACACCTGCCAGGAATTGAAACCAAGGAAATTACCTTCATGTTGCTGAGACAAGTATCCCTTTATGGGTGGGCTTGTCTTTTCTTTTTCTCAAACCTACCCCCCCAACCTTTTATCATCCAATTACTTTACTATGAAGAAACCTGCCAAGACATCATCTTAATCAAGTGATTCAATAGATAAGCATGAGTATTGACACAAATGGAAATAATGTGCCATCTGACAGGCTGCAATGAGAAGAAAATAGTCGTTTCTAGAGTATTTCTGCCAAAAACTTCATAACCCTAACGTGTTCATAAAGAAACTTCAGAAAAACCCAAATTGAAGGATAATATTCAAAATAACTGGCCTATGATCTTCAAAGGTATCAAGGCATACAAGCAATAGAAAGGCTGAGGAACTTTTCCAGATTCAGCGTGACTAAGGAAAGGATGTCACTAACTAGCACACCATCCTGGGATTGAATCCTTTTGCTAAAGATGATATTATTGGAACTATTGACCAAACCTGGACGGTTACCTGTGGATTTGATGGCAGTAATACATCAATATTAATTTCCTGATTTTGACTGTTCAATAGTGTTTGTGAAGGAGAACGGCCTTGTTTTTAGAAGTGTAACTGAAGTGTTTGAGGATGATGTTACATTATGTCAACAACTTCCTCTCCAGTGGTTCAGAAGAAGTAAAAGTTATTTCTACCCTTCTGGCAACTTTTCTGTAACTTTGAAATTCTTTCAAAATTAAAAATGTTCAAAAACTTAATAAAGGATCACATATCCATAGAATTAAATGTACCAGGTGTTCATGTTCCTTAAAAGGTAGCCAACCCTTTCAGAAGAATCAACCATGTGAAGTTAATGCACATTTATTTTAGAAGGCATATATTTAACACTGGGAAAATAGAATACTATAATACAAAGATCATTGAATTGGGACAGTGGGGCTTTGATCCCACATTTTCCATGGGCAGGGGCATGCACCACCTTGGCCAGGGAATTTACCTCTGACACTCAGCTTCCTTGTCTGTAAATCTAGGGACACTCTCCTCTGAAGCCTTGGCAAGAGGAGATTCAGATTAAATGATAGAAAAGAAAGTGTATAAAGTGCTGCCACAGGTGAAAAGAAGGATCATTTCCTTTGGGGTAGTTCTTGAATTGACATTTGAATAGAAAAAGGAGATGTTTTTTAACCTATCTTTATAATATTGCCTTTATTTCTTACATTTACATTTTAAAAGTATTTACAGACTCAGAATAAGACGAGCTCTATTTCTAAACCTAGTTGTTCAGTTCTGCTGATATTTAACACATGGGGTTTAACAATAAGGCTTTGTCCGACTCTCATCTGATGCACTGACAAATATTCAGACTGTCCGTGAAAATAGTGTGTTTTCTGACACATTGATCATAGATCAAAGACAGAAAAGATGACTAAGAAAGGGAAATAGATTTACCCCATTAATTACCTCAACGTGGGCCAACTCTGTCCTTGTTTGTGCTCCTAATGTTTGTGCTCCTATTAGCAATGTATAAGATCTGTAGTTCCTCTGTGTCCCCACCAAACTTTATAGTAAGCCTTCTGAATTTCAGCCATTCTAATAGGTTTGGTGTAAAACTATGGCTTTAATTAGTATTTCCCTACTGGCTAATGATGCTGAGCATCTTTTTGTGCACTTATCTGTTATTAATATATCTTATCTGGTGAAATTTCTGTTAAAATTTTTTTGCCCATTTTGTATTAAGTTGTTTGCTTTCTCATTATGGAGTTTTGCGATTATATTGTAGATATAAGTAATTTCTGAGATCTGCTTTATAAATATTTTCTCCTAGGTTGTAGATGGACTTTGAATTTTCTCAGCTGTAGCTTTTGAAGAACAGAAATTAATATTTTATGTATGATATCAGGTAGTATGGACTAAAATTCTTTCTTTCTTTTGCTTTTTTTTTTTTTTTGCACTGGATATTCCACCATTCCATCATGATTTGTTGATCTTCTTGGGGTTTTCAACAGATAAAATGAGAAGTCATAATTTCACCAAATGAATTGTCAATTTTCATTACCATTATATTTCAATTGCAGTATAACAAGTACCCTTGCCACTTTTTTCTGAAATAGCCACTCAAAATACAGGCACTTAAAAAATATTTGGGATATTTTACAAGGTAATAGATAACTTGCCTTTTCTGGATGTCATTCTAAAGTTAATATTTATTAAGTTCATCCACAAGAAAATTCTGTTTTTTTTTTTGAGACATAAATCAGAATTTAAAAAAATATTTACATATTTATTGTATGGAAAAGTCAATAACATACTATTATGCACAAGAGTATGCCCACACTCAATGTTTTTGTACTACTGAAACTTTACAGTGTGCATAGGGTCCTAGCATCCTGTATTCCTCCTCATGATCAGGTGGTCAGTCGGTCAGCTGAAATTATAAATTGCTGCAGTATACCTGGACTTAGAAATTGCCTGAATTGTTTCCTAGTTTGGGATTTCAGATTCTCAAGTGTCAAAAAAAGTAAACTTCTTATGCTGAAATTCAAGTCAATAGTATCTAAGAGGCAAGGTGAGGACTGAATTCAGGGACTGTGTAATGGCTATATTGGAAGCCAGCATGCTTTCTCTATTTCTCCAGAGACGATTCAAGCTGGTCATGTGCCCACAACCTGAGATCTGGGGAAAGGAAGTGGTAATTTCTTACTTGTATATAGCACTCAGTATTTTATAAAACAATCACATGGATAAATCCAATTCAATACATCTTATTATATATGATCTTATTAATTTTCCTCATCACCCTAACAATGAGTGTGATATAATTATTATGTAACTATTTTATTTGACCACATTTTCAACTGTGAAGAATGAAGTCCAGTATTGTTTGTGGAACCAGAAAATTGGAAGCAGCCTAGGTGTCCATGGCTAGGGAATGGATCAGTAAAAATGGGGTGGAGGCAGTTAGAATCAATGAACTAAAGCAGCAGTTGTAAACCTGGGGTAAAATCAGGTAGAATTCAGAGAGCCAATAAACTTAGATGGGAAAAAACATTCATCTTCAAATTCACAAATCTCTAGCAATTAGCACTTTAATTATGAAGGCAACAAACCAGAGTTCTATTAGCAGTATCTTGATATTGTCACCAAAATCACAGATATTTTCAAATCACATTAAACTTACTGCAGAATATCTCAAAATTACATATGCTAATCACCATAATGAATGATAGCAATTATTAAACCTGCCATCAGATCACATTATTTAATGTGTTAATAAAGAAATACATATATTGTTATGCCACACGTGATGTTTTAGTATTTTGATAACTATATTTATGTGTAATTGGTTTATTTCTTTTTATCCACTACAAATATTAAATACATTGCAATCCATAGGGTGCCATAAAGATTATTCTGAAATGGAGCCCAGATTACCAAGGGACAACAGCACAAAAATATTTACGAACTTCCGAAATACAACTATATACAGAATTAAGGGTAGATATTAAAAACATAACGTTCTGTTTTAAAAGTAAAATTTATATTGAGATCTAAAGCATAATAAGGTTTATATACATTTAAAAATAAAGGTAACTACATTTAAAAAAATACATGCACACACAGACTCACATATGTCATACTAAAAAGAGAAAAGCTAAGGGTAAGGGAATATGTGGGGGTGGGAGTGGGCTTTAGGTGGACAAATCAAGCATAAGAGATAAAAATAAAGTGAAACAAGGAAGGAACCTTGTGAAAACTAATGATGATAAGGTATCTGCATATGTGGGCCAAAATGGAAAAAAAAAAAGATAATGAAAAATTGGAAAGTTGTTTCCAGACTCATCACCTCTTTTATACTATGTGTCCTGGTAAAATCAGTCTCTCACAACATATCTTATTCTTCCTACAACTGAACATTTTTGTCCATGTTTTCCTAGTTAAATTACTCTCTCTCTCAGAGCACACCCATTTTATTTTCTATCCCCAATTTCTTTGCATGGGTGGGCTCGGGAATCGAATCCAGCTCTCTCCAGCATGGCAGGCAAGAACCCTGCCACTGAGCCAGGGTTGCCCACCCTTCTTTTCCCTTTTTAAACCCCCATACTTACCATTGTCTCACATTGTTTTAACACATAAATAATTTTGAAATATATCATTTTTTCATTTCTTTTTTTTGTGTGGGCAGGCACTGGGAATCGAACCTGGGTCTCCGGCATGGCAGACAAGCACTCTGCCACTGAACCACCATGGGCCGCGCTAGCTGTATATTATTTAATATCCCTAAAAAGTTAATTGCCAAATATTTTCTTTAAAAAACACATAATTTTGATTCAACCGTTTGTTAGCTATATACTCTGCCTAAATCACTTGCTGGGAGGAACTTTAGCTGTGGGAAATATGGTCACATTTTAGACAACAATCTTGCCTAAATAGTAATACTATTGGGGAGATCTGGACATTTAAGTGAATATAACAAAACTAGTCATGAAAAGATCTCTACTTTAGTTTCAATAACTACAGAGGGAAACATTTTGAAAATAAAATATTACTGAAGTGTATCATATGTTTACCTCAATGAGTTTAAAAATTAAAAGAATATCTGAAAGTTCATAATGCTTTTTTGCTTTCATCACCTATTGAGTAAGTTTTAAAATAATCACTATGGTTCATCAAAACTGCTAGGCTGTAAGCAAGGAAATCACTAAAAAAAAAGAGTGAACTGATTTTTCAAAAACTTGGTAATAGAAAAGCACATAATAGCCCCCCATCATGGGAAAACAAAATAACAGAAAAAGAATTAAAAAAAAACAACAGAAAACAGTAATCAGGGTTATAATATGATGGACAGTGTCAGCTTCTGGCTTCGTATCTCAGGGCTGAAGGTGGCCAACCGCTATAATTCAAACATAAATGTAAAATTTGCCCCTTATTTTCCCCTTGATAGCTCCTATGATTAATTCAACAACTATTTATTGAGGGCTGTCTTTCAGGTACTGTTCTAGACCTTAGAGATGCATAAGATAACAAAGAGGAAAAAACCCTGCCCTCTTAGTGCCTGCATTCTAGTTCATTAAAAGTGGTAAATAGTATGTAAATGAGATTTTCACAATAGATGGCCTTTCTTAACTATCATCTAGGCTCACATTTGGAGGGAGAGTAACTAGTATAGTCTAGGAAAATAATGACTAACAAGCTAGTTCACTCAGAAGACGTCTAAAGAGACCCTAACATTGGTTAAGTTCACGAAATTCATGTGAAGTATGGCCAGTTTTTTTTGGTTGGGGGAGGGGGGTACATGATCTGAGACTCGAACCCGGTCTCCCACATGAAAGGTGAGCATTTTACCACTAAACCACCCACGCTCCCAGGCCATGTTTTTGATAACTGAAGAGAAGATAGGATACTATTTCATATGTTCTCAAAGAAATCTTGGTATATTGGAGTTAAGTCCAGGGATTTAAAAAGGAAGAGGAATTAAAATATACGTGTTCCTAGAGAAAGAGGATCAGTTAATTAGGAAAACGTGGACAAAAAAGTTTAGTTGTAGGAAGGACAAGAACTGTTGTGAGAGGCCGATTTTATTAGGATAGCACGCCAATTTTATTTAAACTTTATCACTTCCCAGATTGGAAAGGTGAGTTTCTAATTAGCATCTTTTTCATCAGTCAAGGCTCAATCCCTCTAAACAATCTTTGGGTAATGATCATATCCCCACTTTGATCAACTTCAGGGAAATTACAGAGCCAAATATTAAACAGGTGCTTATGAAATTGTGCTCAACCACCTGTTCTCTTGACCCCTGGCTGACCCAGTTAACAGCGACCGATGGACTTCAATTAGTCCAGGTGACACGAAATAGAACCAACCCCTCATTAGCACTGGGCACTTTCCTCTCAAACTTGCAATCACATTTTCTCAAAATAATCTTCAGTATATCTAGATGAAAGAATTCTTGAAGTCATAATCTTCAGTATGTCTAGATGGAAGATTTTTATATCTTGATGAAAGAATTACAAAGAAACTGTAATTCAACTTGTTCTGAAAAACGTATGTATACCCTTGGCCACAATAATAAAGCTTATAATCTACCTCTGCTTATTTTGCGCATTTGTTTAATGTACTAAATTTGCCTTAGGGCTAAAGCAACTGCTTCTGTAGAGCTGTTAAAGAATTTCCTTAGGTTATAAAAACAGGTTTCAAACTTTGGTGTCCACCAGAATCACCTGGGGGACCTGTTAAAAAAAAAGCAGAATCTCTGGTTCCTCTTGAGAACTTCAGGATGAAGCCTAGGTGTTTGCAGTTTTAATGAGTTCCCCCAGGTGATTCTCATATATACCAACACCTGCAGACCAAAGAAATGAGCATCTATTTAAAGGAAGCCAACTTTGAACATCTCAACTTTAGAATGAGCATGTATTTGTATTGTTTCAGTAGACAAAATATCTACATGCATTAACAGTAATAGAGCTGTTTGCTAACAAAGAAAACCTCATAAGAAGTGGTGAAAAGCTTTTTGGATGGCCAGGCAAAGAGATAAGAATCACTCTTTGGTTGCTTCTCATGCCCATGTATTATATTAAGGCACAGTTGGAAACAAGGGTTATGCTATTTGTATGTTATGGAGTCGGAACATTGTAATGGCTAAAAATGTAGGCTCTGGAGTGAGACAGCCTGCATTTGAAACTTGGCTCTGATGTGTATCGGGTTAGGTATGTTCTTCATCCAGTCTAAGCTACTTACTACTTTTTCTCCTGTAAAATGGTTATTATAAGGTACCTATTTCATATGGTTGGTACGAAAATTAAATTCATGGCTCATGGTAATTGCTCCATAAATATTTGTTTACCACTAATCAAGAGATATACACAGTTCTATCTCTGGCTTAACTTCTTTTTACTGTTTTACCATTATATTTATGAGATTTTACTCTACTGTTTAATTCTTCACTATCTAGTAATGTATCCTAAGAATGCCATGTAAGTAAAACTTCTTTCTTAAAAAAGAAACGGTTCTGCTTTAAGAGCAGGCATTATTTCTTATTGGAGTCAAATGCTTAATGCAGCATGTGCACATAATTTTCATTTTGAGCTTAATCACACTGACCAACCAAAAAAAGTATATATGCACACACATAAATACGTATTTGTGCATGTCTGTCTATATGGGTATATGTATGGTATATAGGTATGTGTATGTCTATGTCTTTGTTATTCTATACACACTGATGTATAATAATTACCATACAACTTAGTCACTTACAACAGCATATATGTAGTATTTAGCCATTTCTAAGTGTCAGGAATCTGATCACAGTTTAGCTGAGTCCCCTGCTGCGGTGTCTACCCAAAGCTTCAACAAAGGGGTTGGGAAGGCTGAGGAATCATCTGATTCATGGGAAGAATCAGCTTCAAAGTGCACTCATGCAGTGTTTGGCAGGATTCAGTTCCTTGAGGACTGGTGACCCGAAGGAATTGGTTCCTTGCTAATAGTTGTCCAGAGGCTGTCCTCAATTCCTTGCCATGTGGGTCTCTCCAACTTGCTTTATTGAGCAAACAAGTGAGATGAGCTAGGGAGAGAGGGCTGAGAAGATGGAAGTTACAGTCTTTTGCAACTAGTCATGGTTGTAGTCTGTTTGTTAGAAGCAAGTCACTAGGTTCAGTTCATGCTCAAGGGAAGGGAATTTCACACAATAACATGAATACCAGGAGGTGGTAGTTATGTGAACCACATTAAATACTGCCCAGCAGTTTGTGATGAGGCATTCACAACACTTTAAGTAGCCAGAGGGTGATGAATAGGACCATTCTGCTAAAGTGTTTATTCTCAAACTCTGCCCTGTGTTTAGAATCATCTGGACCTATCTCCAGAGTTTCTGATTCAGTTGTCTTATCTGTGACTGAGAATTTGCATATGCAACAAGCTTCCAGGTGATGCCTGTTGAGGCTGGTTTAGAACCACTCTTTTGAGAAACTCTGGTTTTGAGCATATATCATGTGTTACTGCACAAGGATAGCCGACACTTGCCTCCTGTTGTAGAGTGGGATCATCTGTCAGTCAAGCTGGTAGGCCTCCACCTTGCTCCTAGGGGAATCAGCTTTTGCCACCTGGGGTCGTTTCCTAAAATGACATTTTGAGGGTTTCTTCTGCTGGGAGGTATTTACATTACTAGCCGTCTTGCGTTGAGCAGATAAAGGGGGATTCGGGAGTAATCTAGAGTGCAGAAAAATCACAGGCCACCCTTGTCCAAGTTTCTTAGGAAGGTTGGGACTTAGGATGAACATTATAGAATAGAAAGATTTTGAGAGAGAGAAAAGGAGAATCAGTGAGTGGCCTAATAAGATCACTTTTTTGTTGTTGTCCATTGTAGCACATTCTCCAATTCCACAGGAAAAAGAAGCCCAAAAGACCAATTATCACCCTGGAAACCACTTTGGAATTGCTTTCTAAACTTGGTGTAATGAAAACAAATGGACATTTTGATTAAGTAGATATCATTAGGATGACATGTTATGATCTCAACCCCTGGTTTAATGATCTAATTAAGACCAAGAAAAATTCATCATGGGCTCTCAAATCAAATAATTCATTTTTCAGAGCCACAGAAAAAGACTGTTTAATCAAGATAAGAATACTGCCTCAGATGAGTGAAGAAAATAAATTCAACTCTTAAAGTTTATACTTACCTTCATTTCAAAGGAGAAAAAGTCACTGATAAAAAAGCCAACAATGAAAGGGGAAAACTGCTGGAATGGAGTAGGGCCTAGGTCAGAGGTACCTTTGCCTCCAACCATTCCTAGATGTATTTTACCTCAGCTTGTTTTCCCAGAAAGAGAAGGAAGCATGAGATAAGGTGAATGAGCTGGGATAAACAATCCCATACTTTTGGGGAGGTTTGTTGGTACTATAGCAATAGGGTCAAAAGAAAGAAGGAAGTCAAGAACCAATCAAATATCCTAAATATCCCGGATATCATGGATGGGTAACCTGAGACTTAGTTCCCCATTTGGGAATGGATATAGCATTACCTACCTTCTGAGAATATTGAGAAGACTAAATAAGATTTAGAAAATATAAAATGCCTAGGGCACTGGCTGGCATTCAACACATGTGAATATTCTTCCCACCACCACATGTCATCCTTGCCCTTTTCTTAGGGTTTCATGATACTCAGCTTCTGTCTGTTATTGTTTTTCATCCTTGTTGCTCTCCCCAGCCTCTTGCTGTCAAGCACAACACATACCATTGTTTTTGTTTTTGTTTTTAATTTTACTCAAGGTGGCCAGTGTGTGCCTCTGGATTTCTGGTTCATGGGGAAAAAATTTCTCTTTTTAACCAAGGGTATCATTACCAACCTGGATGGTTGCATGTCTAGAAATAGTTAACCAGTCTTTGGAACCTGTAGAAATTAAAAGGTATAAGGATGGCAAGTCAAGACAGCTTGATAATTTGTATATACCTTGACATTTGTATGCACTTCAGCAGGAATATATACAATTTAATTTATGTAATCTTCAACTTATTGTACAGTCAATGCAAACTGGAACTTTGAAATCTCATTAACTGATGTGACTATAATCTACCTATACTTTTCCTTACCATAGAGTTTTATTTTTTTGTTGCTCATTTGCTTTGGTATATTTTTATTTTATGTTGTCTCGCCTTACAATGGTCACAAAGGAAGAGTGGTTAAAATATTCATGAAGATGAGAAACTCAATTAATTGTATCTGATAAAATAATGTATTGAGTCAAGATCTTTGTGTTGTTCAAAAGAATAATTTTACTGATTGGTAGCTATTTTTCTAGGAATATGTCATATTCTAGGAATATAAGGAGAAGCAGTCTTTAAATAATTAGGATTTTTATAAAAATCATGGATGATACTTGAGGGTCAATGACAGAGTTGGGTTAGTCCAGTTCAAACAAAATAAATAAATAGGAGGTCCAAAAACATCTTTTGTTAGAAGAGAAAAAATAGTTCACTTGCAAAGGTACAACTTTTCAGTTCCGATGAGAATATCTGTGAGAAACAGTCAAAGAATCTATCCCCCCAATAAGAAATGTATTTAGAAAGAATGATATTGTGAGATAATAGTGAGATGTATATGCATTTAATGGACAAGCCTACTGGACTGTATTTATCAAAGAAACCAGATACTCATGCTGATGAGCCTCTAGTTAAATGAACAGGAAGTTCTTGGTTAGGAATATCACCAGTATGAAGAAATCAGCATCAGGGCATTAGCTTACACAGCAAAAATTGAGCCTTCCACCACAACATATTCTGTTCTATTTTCCTGGCTTAGTTTGTCAGGGCTGCTATGACAAATAGCATAGAATGAGTTGGCTTAAACAACAGGAATTCATTGTCTCACAGTTTTGGAACCTAGAAGTCCATACCAATGTATTATCAGGCTGCTTTCTCCTAGATTCTGTACTGCTTTTTGTTTTGTTTTATTTTGGTACTAGCTTGATGTCTGCCTCCAGTTACATGGCAATATGTATCTCCTTTTGCTTCCATTGACTGCCTGAGTTCCTCTGCTTGTACAGACTGTAGTCATATTTGATTAAGGCCCACCCTGAGTCAATACGGCCTCATCCAACTAGAATCTTTGAAGGTCCTGTCTACAAATGAGTCCACACCTCAGGACCAGGGGTCAGGGGACTTTAACGTGTTTTGTGAGAGGCATGATTCAATCTACTACATTTCCAATGAAAGATGAACAGGGTCACTTTGAAGATTGTGGATTTCTTTGTTTGGCATCATGATGAGAATTTTCAGCTGGAATAAAGCTCTGAAATACCAATGGCACCTGATAGGATAAATAGGGGTTTATTTGCAAATCCGTGGGGATGATTTTCATTATATTTTCAAAAGAACCGTACTAGTGATTTTTCTCCCTGGTCATACTTTAACACAAAAAGAAAGGGAGCAACACAAAGATATCTTCCTGAAATCTTGCTGTCATTATCAACTAAGAAAAGCAAATACTAAAATATTACACAGGTCTAGTTTGGGTCTTTCTGTGTCCCTCTTTTCAAAGAGAATTTTTTAGGAGAAAAACAAAATAAAATTTGTTGATTTATTACCCTTAAACCTAGAAAATGGCAGTGTCAAATACCCTCTGAATATAATATTTATGCTTTCCCCATCACATTTTATAGGAGGGAAATTACTATATATGTCTTTATACAATGGGTTGAATGGTAAAGAATAATAAAACAAGATTGCCTTTTCCAGCAAAATATTTGAAATATTACTGGTGGTAAATCCATGTTTTTTTCCAAGGTAGGACTATCCTAATAGAAATATCACTCAGACCACATACTGAAATTTTAAATTTTTGAATAGTCATGCTAAAAATATAAAATAAAACAGGTAAATTTATTTTTTAACTCAAATTTTTATTTTGAGATCATTATAGACTCACATACAGTTGTGAGAATTAATACAGAGAAATGCCTCTACTCTTTACTTAGTTTTCCTCAATGGCAACATCTTATAAACTATAGTACAATATCACAATGAGGATCCTGACATTGCTGAAATCTATCACTCTTATTAAGATTTCCCACTTTACTTGCACTCATCTGTGTGTACAAGTTCTGTGCAATTTTATCACATATAAGTTGGTATACCCACCACCACAGTCACAACCCACACAGTTCCATCATCACAAGGGCCCCTCCAATTGCCCTTTAAAAGCCACAAACATCTGTGTCTGCATCCCTAACAGTTTCTTCCTCATTCCATAAACCCCTAGCAACCATTAAACTGTCTTCCACTTCTCAAATTTTGTCTGCTAAAGTGTTGATAACATATTCTGTTTATCCTAATATAGCCAAAATATAATTTCAGTATACTGTCAATATAAAAATATTAATGGGCTGTTTTACATTTATCTTGTAGTAATAAGTCTTTGAAATCTGGAGTGCATGTGATGCTTATAGCACATCTCAGTTGGAACTAGTGATATTTCAAGTGTTCAACAGCCACACGTGTTTTGCAGCTGCTGTACTAGACAGCTCAGGACTGGGGAACGTTTTCTTGCCTGCGGATCTTCTATGTCAGCCAGTTTATAGGTTTTCAATTCAGGAAAGTGCAAAAAAAAAAATTGAACAGTTAGAAACAACCTGCATATTTGGTATGAGATATGTGGTCATGTAAGGAATTGTATAATACTCTATTGGGATATTACAGACATTTAAAATTAGGTTTATAGGGTGCACAGGTGGTTCAGTGGGAGAATACCCACCTTCCATGTGTGAGACCCGGGTTCAATTCCTGGACCATGTAGCTCCCCTAAAAAATTAGGTTTATAAAGAAGGCAAAACAACCTGAAATGGGCTGACCAATCATCCCTGTTTGCCTGGGAATGAGGTGTTTTTTGAGATGTGGAACTTTCATTGCTAAGTAACCTAGTGGGAACCCTAATCCTAAACTGATGGGAACAAACGTATAATAGTAAAATTTGTAGAACTTGGGGGTATATATACGTACTCTCTCACACACACACACACATGTAAGTATATACACACATATGTAAGTATATATGCACATATGTGTACTATATATATATGATATACAATATGTTGAGATATGTAAAATTTATGTGCAGTTTATATTCGTTCAATTTATATATAATAAATTTCATATAAGTATATATATATTTATAAAATGAGACAGAGATAAGGAGAGTATGATGATATCTATGAATAACAATATTCACAGAAAAACACTGTGATGGTTGGGTTCTGGTGTCAACTTGGCCAGGTGATGGTGCCCAGTTGTCTGGTCAGGCGAGCACTGGCCTAACTGTTGCTCCAAGGATATTTCAGGGCTGGTTTATTAAGTCATCAATTAGTTGATTACAATTGTGGCTGATTGCATCTATGATCAACTAAAGGTGAACTTCCCACAAACGAGATAATCAGTTGGATTTGACCCAATCGGTTGAAGACTTTTAAGGGAGAAGAGAGAATTTTCCCTACTTCTTCAGCCAGTGAGCCTCTCCTCTGGAGTTCACTGAGACCCTTCATTGGAGTTGCCAGCTTCACAGTCTACCATCTGGATTTTGGACTCCTGCATTCCCACAATTGCATAAGATGCCTTTATAAATCTGATATTTACAGATATCTCCTGTTGGTTCTGTTCCTCTAGAGAACCCTGACTAATATAAACACTTAGAAATAAACACCGTAAATAGAGAAGCATTTCTGAAAGTTAAATCTAGAGGGTCACATTAACAAAACTGAGCCTTGCGAAGCAGGCATGCGACTGGAGGGAATTTTGTGGTCTCAGATTTTTTTCCTCTGTGAAATTACTAGGACCAAAGCATTTCTAAAAACCTTTCTACTTAAAAATCTACAATGATAATTCCAAATGAACCTTTGTACACCTGAAAATTAATACAGAAAATCAGGAAGAGATAGAACAAAGCAGTTTTCAATATTTATGAAAGTGTTCGTGGAGAAGGCGAAAACTAAATGTAACTTTGAAAGATGAATAAATTTGGTTCAAGTGAATGGGAGAAGTGAGGTAATTTCAAACATAAAAGTAAAAAGGTACAGTGAAAAATCAACTGAGAAGGTCCTTTTAGGGACCACTTTAGGTGTGGAGGTTTATTTAAAAGGAATGTTAGTGATCTGCCTTTAAACGTTCCTCTCTATATCAGTAACTGAGCAACATTCCTCTCTATATCAATAACTAAGCATATCACATTTGCCATATAGATTTGTTCCAACAGAAGTTCTGAGCTTAAGAAAAACAGTAACGAATTTCAAAACATATTTCCTGCTTAAAATAATCTATCATTCCAAACTTTTATCTGATGTAGACACTAAGTTATAGCTTGTGATGCTGGTATAGTGGTAGAAGGGAAGGGAAATTTGCCTTTCTTCATTACGTCACTTTTAAAAGGTTAACTTTTCAGTATTTATTGTTCAATCACAACCTATGTTTATGTTTAGAGAAGATATTTGATACCTGTAATGGTCACAGCATGTGTCCGTTTTCACTGTACATAGGCCTCTTGCTATTTATTTGAATTAATGATATGCAGGCACCACTTCCAACAGGAAAAATAAAAAAAAGCCTTTAGGATCTTTAGCTGAGCTCTGAAATTTAAGTAGGAAAACACATCAGTGAAGAATGGAGAGCCACGAGCAGTGTCCCAAGTCTGGAATGAGGTTGGGTGAATATGGGATAGTAAAAAGTCTGATTTCTCTCAAGGAAAAGTTCTCTACAAAGTTGGAAAGGTAGATGATTAGGGACGAGATTGAGGAAAGCCACATCAGGCTGAGAAGTTTGGAATTTATCTTTTAAATAATAGGAGAGACTGGTACATGGAGTGACATAATGGAAGTTGCATTTACTCTCAAGCTAGTTTAATGCACTGCTTATTTCTCAAAGCAGAAACATTCTTCCTTTCATTATCCATTAGACTTTTAGAGAAGACTCATGCTTGTAAAATAAGCTCCTTTGGCCATCATTTTCTCCTTGGATGAGAGCTTTGTCCTCAATAAAGGCCCCATTTTTGGATAAAATTGCTCCATTGACATGAAGACATTTTCACTTCATTTATTTTGCTTACAATATTTTGGCCAAGTTCAGTACTTCAAAGCTTTAGAGTATATTTTCAAATATCACAGGAAACAAAGTGTTCTTGACCTTGCAGAGTACAATTGAATAGATGATACAGACCCAGGTCATAATCATTTACAGAAAAATCCCATCCATACACATTTGGAAATGCAATTAACTATCCTCACTGAAGCCCAGGTCATGAGTTGTCATTTGGAGGCAACAGTTCAAGCTTAGTACCTATGAAACTAATAAAAAGGACAGAACTCAAGTTATACTGTAACTATACTTTCGATATTTAGGTAGTAATAGGCAAAAAAATTCCCCTCAAGATTTTAATTATCCAGATGTTTAGGTAATCTTTTCAATAATACAATTCACAAAATGAAGTGAAAAAATATTGCAGAACCTCCTATGAAAATTTTTAAAAGATAAATTGCAATTAAATTGGAGGAGGGAAGTTAAAAATGCATAAAGTTATTGCAGGATGGCTCAAGGAAAAGAGAGAGAGCAAATTCTCCAATATACTATTTGGCCTCTGGAAATGAATTTTCTTCCAATTTTCAAGAATATCATGGTTTAATGCCTGTATAAACACATACATTCATTCATAATTTTATTCATATATTTATTCAAATATTCACTAAACACTTACTATGTGTCAGGAATTGTGCAAGATGTGGGGATATGAGAATAAATATCATTTATCTGAATACCCACAACTGTGAAAACTCTGAATAATTAAATCCCAAGGGCAGAAGCATCAAGATTTTGAAAGAAATGTCATGAAGTAGAGATGAGTTGAACAATTCTGCTCTTAATCTAGATAAACAATTGTAATTTTATTTTTTTATATCCTGCTACCTAAAGATCTTGGCTTGAAAAGGAAATAGCTGAGATTAACAGTTTTAGCTTGCCTACCGAACATTCACATCCTTTCTCTTAAACTATCAAACTCACACTGTAAACTAGGCTCCAGTAATCTACTGTTTCTTGGCCACACCTGATAGAAATAGAGGAAAATAGCTGACATAGGGAAAGTTGATCCACTTGATAGACTGAGCCAATCAGTGTCTTTCTTGGAATTAATAACTGGTCTAAAAATAGCTCAGTTATCTATGAGCTATGGACTTATAAGGAAGCACAGAATTTGATCAGAGTGGTTGCGTTGGGTTATTGGGAAATGTAAGCATGAATGTCAGTCTATAGGAACACAGATCACAAAGAGATGCATGGAAGGAATTGAGGAGGTTGTTTCTATGAAACTGTATTTCTGGAAATCCAAATGGGCACTGGCCATGAAGTCATTCGTCAGTTCAAGCATGTAAATAAAGAGGTTGTTAAGTCTGTAGTCAGTAGGGAAAGAAATCCTGGCACTGGCCACTGTTGTTACAGTGTTATTATCTGTGACCACTAAATGTTATTATTGAATGAACTTAAATGGGCTATGGAAACAATGCTCTTCTGGGCTCTATCTTTTAATTAACAATGCCCATCAACAGCCCCTTTAGGATTGTATCTCTTGGTTCTCAATGTCATTCCTTCTAGGTGATAAGGCCATCCTTGGCAAATAGAAAGAGGATGTTAAACCTACACATGTACATCATGTGGGTTTTGCATTGCTACAGTAAAATTTGGATAGAACCAGAATTTATTCATAAGCAAACACTTGCTCTAGACATGGAATACTGTTAAAGTAGAAAAATGGGTCTTGGCTTCTGTGTTAGTCAGGTTTCTCTAGGGAAACAGAGCCAATGGAAGATATTTGTAAATATTATGAGTTTTTACAAGAATTGTCTCATATTCCGTACATAATAGCCAAATGTGCAAATCCAAATCCTATAGGGCAGGCTGAAGGCTAGGAAATCTGATGAACATTTTTGATAAATTCTCCAGGAAAATCTTCTATTAGAAGAGAGAAAAAACAGATTTTGGTACCAGGAGTGTGTGGTGCTGTTACTGCAAGTTCCAGAAATGCGGAAAAAGCTCTGAAAATGAATAATGGGTAGAGGCTGGAAGATTTGTGAGGTGTTTGATAGAAAAGGATCTAGATTGCTTTGAAGAGACTGCTTATAGGAATATGGATGCTATAGGTACTTCTTATGAGGCACTATAGCACAATTACAGATGTGTTACAGGGAAGAAAGGCAAACCTTGTTTTAGAGCAGCAAAAAACTTAGCAAAATTGAGTTTTGATGTTGGATGGAAGGCCGAATTTCAAAGTGATGAGCTTGAATATTTACTTGAGGAGATTCCAAGCTAAGTTTGGGAAATGCAGTCTGATTTCTCCTTGCAGCTTATAGTAAAATACAAGAGGAAAGGGATTAGCTGGAAATTGAACTCCTGGGTACAAAGAAACCAGAAATTGATTTGGAAAACTCTGAGATTCCAGTAAGTGAGTTCCTAGAGAATAGTGCTCCATGTGAGGGTGTAACTGAAAATGATCCAGTCAGTCATTTCAGCACAAGCCAGGACTGGAGGTACAGATATTCAGAAAGGATCTTTGAAAAGTCCTAATGTCTGATGGTTTTGATCCCTGTGTCCTACATGCAAAAATGACAGGTTTTTAAAAAGATCTGTGTGAACAGAACCACTGCCAGACAGGATTAAAAGGGACAGATTGAAGGAAAAAAATCACTTCAAGGAAAGAACCATGGAAGCCAAGGTCTGGACTGTAGAAATCATTTCAGGCTGAGTGTGGTTCCACCCTTGCATGTGAAAATGATGAGTCTACCCCAGAGCTTGGAGAAGGCAGGCCTTCTATCCCATTGCTCAGGAAGAGTGCTAACACTCCAGTGTTCTCAGACACTGGAGCTTATTCCCCAGGGATTGCAGAGAGTCTGGATGCCACCCCAGTTTTCTCAGTGGGTAGAACCTTCATCCTAGTGTTGGGGACAGCAAGACCACCATCACTGTGCAAGCACTTGGAAGGAGGCAGGCTGCTGCTCCTTCACATCTTGAGAACAAAACATTGTTCCACAGATAACTCTCAAACCTCGAAATCTAATGGAGTTTGGCCTTCAGGGTTTCAGAATTGCTTGGGACCTGCGATCCCTGTTTTCCTATCAATTTCTGTCATTGAAAATGGGAATGTTTATCCTCTACTTGCACCTCCTTTGTATATTGGAAGCCAATAACTTGTTCTCTAGGTTCACACTCCACAGACTGAGGGGAAATTGCCCACCGGGACAGACCACACTTCTGAATTTGATGAGACTTTGTACTTAATATTACTGAATGATTTAAGGCTTTAGGGATATTGGATGGAATGAAAGTATTTGCATAAGAAAAACCATGTCTTTTGGGGGCCTAAAGGGTATGGTAGTTTGAATGGTATGTATCCCAGAAAAACATGTCTTAAAACCTAATTCATTTCTATGAGAGAAAACCCATTGTAAGGTTGAGGCTACTCTTAGTTAAGGTGTGACCCACCTTATTCAGGATGGGCTGTAGACACAATACTGGAGTCCTTTATAAATGGAATGAATACAGAGAGAGAGTGGAAAAAACTTGCAAATAAGATGCTGAAAGCAGTGAAACCTGGAAGTGAAAGGAGAGACCAGCAGTTGATGCCATGAGCCCAGCTATGAGACAGAGGAGCCATGGATAACCAGCAACTGGTCTTCAGGCAGAAGGTATCACTTTGTTAATACCTTGATTTGGATATTTTCTTGTCCTCAAAACTGTAAGCTAATAAATTCTGACTGTTCAAGCCAACCCATTTTATGGTATATGCTTTAAGCAGCCTAGCAAGTGAAAACAGCTTTCTATAGAAAAAAGTTACTCTTAAAAAATACTGAGATTCAAAAATCAAGGTGTGAGTAGGCCATGGTGGCTCAACAGGCAGAGTTCTCACTTGCCATGCTGGAGACCCAAGTTTGATTCCTGGTGCCTGCCCATACCAAAAAAAAAAAAAAAATCAAGTTGTGTTGTGTTTCCTTACCAAGATGTGTGTGGTGCCATCTGTTCCAATGCCAAATAATTTCATCTTAAACAACTTATTTCCAAGTTAAGGATGAATGAGGAGGGGCTTAAAAATATCCCAGATAATATGAGGGCAGATTGGGAAGTAATTCTAGTTTTTTCCTTGCCTGTGGAAGATATTGATTTGATGAGCTTGCCAAAGGACTTAGACTTCTTCCTCTAGACATCTGTGGGTGAGCCATTCCCCCCAAATGCGAGGATCTGTCTTCCTGTTAGCTGGTTGGTGAGCTGGCATGCCAGACTCTCACAGCTGTGGAGGCATGGCTGGCTATCCATCTTCAAGTGTGCCATGTGCCAGTTGTTTGGATGGAGGTAATTTTGAAAAGTCACTTGTTAGAAAGAAAAAGAAAACTTTATGTGAGAGCTGATCTACTAATAAGTGGTATTTTTCTGCTTTTCCCTCCACTTTTGCATGTAAAGGGTGCATCCCAGATGGGGAAGTCCCCTCTGTCAAATGGCCTCACCTCTGGGGACTCTTCCTATAGGTTTTGTTTTTTTTAGTGCAAATTTTTATTGAGATACATTCTCATATCATTAAAGCCATATGAAATATACAATCACTAGCTCACAGTATCATCACATAGTTGTATATTCATCATTATGATCAATTTTAGAACATTTAATGAGTCTGCCTCTGGGGGCTTCTCCTGTAAGCTTTTAAGGCATGACTGAGTCACCTGGGCTGAGTGCTTTGAATGAGCATTCATTACTCTGAATAAAGGTCATCCAAATTTTCCAATACAAGGTGGGGTTAGGCATGTTGAAAATTACATTTATCTGCCATAAAAATTTCTCCCACTTTTGCTCACAGGAGGAACATAAATTAATAGAGGTTTCTTTCTGCCAAAATTAGAATCTGGGTATTCATTCATTTAACATATTGCTATATCAAATGCTCACCATATTTTGAGGAAAACTCAGCATGCTTATGTTTTAATTGCTAATGTAAATAGTATCTGAATTCATTTAGCAAAATATGTCCTAATGCATCCCAGCCAAGTAGTAAAATGTATATATCTATAGATATTATGTATATACATTTCTACTATTCATATATATACATATGTAAAAGTACACACATAAATACATAGTGTACACATATGTATGTGATAGGCATATAAAGAAACATGAGTACTCTGTAATCATATACAAAACCACCATTCTGTTAAGTAGCAGAACACTAATCTAATTAAATGATTAATCTGACGTTTTATATAGCACTTCAAGGCAATATCTTGGAAACCCCTTTTTAGCGTGAATAAATGGATAGAAAAGGAGCAAATAGCAAGGCTCTGATGTGACTTTAATGCCCTTAATTATGGCTGCGTTCATGAAATTGACAAATGCATTTGATTGACATTTCCTTAGTTAACCATTTCTTTGACAGAACTGATGGATTACACCCAATGTCAGCCAGTTGCATATCTATCCAACAAATGATCCTCTTAGAGTCAAGAGTGCTTTTTATTTACCTCATAGACATGGTTTCTCTGGTTTATATTTTCCATTATCCCCAAATGAATCACTGATATTTAGTGTACATTTATTGTTGGATAAAAAATGTAACATGGCAGGTAATCTAATAAGCATTTTAAATACTGATGCAGCACTTTGTTTTTGTATATTTTTAAGTAGAGTCTTTACATTTAAAATACTTAGTATAGTTTCTGCCACAGAGTAAGAGTTCAGTGAATGTTTACCATTCTTTTATTACTATTATGAGGTACCACAACAGCCATGTCTAAAAGGCCACATCAACATGTTTTGCTTCCTCAGAGCTAGGGAAAGTGATGATCAGAATGTCAGAGTGAAAAACTGAGCATGTTCCATATAGACACCCATCGAGTGAGGTGATGGTTCTATAAGGACATAACATATTCATTTTCAAGTGTAATTGAGAAAAAAGACCATATCCCAGCAGACAGAGAAAACGGGTAAATGAGTCATTGCTGTAAGGTAGCTGTGCCAGTTTGAAAATATTATGTACCCCTGAAGCCATGTTTTAATCTTGATTCGATCTTGTGGAGGCAGCTGTTTCTTTTAATCCTAATTCAATACTGTAGGGTAAAAACTTTTGATTAGATTATCTCCATGGTGATGTGGCTCTGCCCATTCCAGGTAGGTCTTGGTTAGTTTACTGGAATCCTTTAAAAGGAAACATTTTTAAGAAGTCAGAAATGACAGAGCCAACAGAGAGGAACTAACACAGATGCTGACCCTTGGAGAACAGAGACACGGATGTTTGGAGATGCTTGGAGCCCAGAAGATGTTGCCCTTAGATGTTAAGCAAGCCAGAACTTGGAGAGAGCCAAAGGAAGCCAAGAGATGAAAGCCAAGCCCATGGAAGCAAAGTGAGGAACCGCCACAGGAACAGAGGCTGAAAGCAACAGATCCCAGGAGCAAGGGACCAGCAGATACCAGTCATGAGTCTACCCTGCTGACAAGAGATATTCCTCACCCATCAGCCTTCCTTGCATTAAGGTATCTTTCCCTGGATGCCTTAGTTTGGACATTTTTTTGGCTGAGAACTGTAAACTTATAACTTATTAAATTCCTCTTTTTAAAAGCCATTCCAGTTCTGGTATATTGCATTCCAGCAGCTTGCAAACTAGAACAGTAGCTAAGTCTGGAAATTGGTGGTTCAAGAGACAAAACTGAAAAGGAGCCAACAATAACAATTCATTGTAAAATTTTTTATTGTCCTATCTAAACTGACTCATTGCTTCAGTGGTTAAACCTTTAAAAACTAAATGCCATGTTTTAATATATGAGATCCATTTTTGCCAATGAAACTAAGAATTTTATTTTATTTTACATTTTGAATCAGATATCATTTGAAAATTGCACTGTTGAAAACATTTGAAAAGTATTAATCTAAAGACTAGTATATTTGTAACAAGATAATAATTGCTTTAATAGAAGCAGGTGCCCACAGGCTATGACATCAGAAGATGGCAAAGGAGAATTAGATTTCTCTCCACAATTTAAATGAAAAGTTAGAAGACATTTACCCCTGTGTTTTATACAGTTCAGGTTAGTTGAATGTGAAATGAGAGAGGATCATCTTAACAAACATTATGTATGGAATAACATGCGATATATGAGGATCTTGATTTTAAAAGTCAATTGGAAGAATGGGCCTGAGAAAGAGAACTCTTTAGGGACACGTTCTAGTTGATTTTGTAAGAATGATAATAATCTCTTAATTTCTGGTTTTATAATGATATTTCAGAACGAATTCACATTTCTATATATTTTTTGTGTCTTATAAAGCCCCACAATATATAGAATTTGGAGAATTAATTTGGATAAACAAGAGGAAGTCCTGAAGGCATGCATAGTTTATCAGAGCTTGCAAAGTGAATTGCTTTCAGAAAGTCTAGAGAAGTCCTCAGGAGTCTGAAAAACAGGTGATCTCTCTAGCGTCTTCTTTTCATCAGGTATAAGGTAAACTTGCTTTGCCCCAACCTGCCTCTGCAATGCCTGATTAATGTATTAGTTTTCCCTCTCCAGTCTCTTCTCCAGATAGTATCTGTCAAAAGTAGCCTCGGACAAAACTCAGAAGGAAACATCTGTATGCAAATCCCTTCTTTGGAGAAGAGAGAGAGGGAGGGGGCATGTACGGTTTGGGTGTCTCTTCTTTCTCAGAATTACTATCTCTGTGTCACACTCTCTCAGAACGATGAAGGATAGGATCTAAAATCAAGCTTTTCCATCTTCAGCTGACCTATAAAAATGGTCACTACAATATCACAATGAAAGGAATGTGTCATTTTCCTTATGTTTGAGAAGAATTCTCAATGTTTTCAGAATAAGTGGTGATTTTTTATCGTCTTTTTTAAGAGTGAGATGCATGTATACAGGGCAATAAGAAGAGGAATAGACAGAAGAGAGAGGGCCTCAGGGACTTGCTGAGGGAAATGCGCTGCCATTTGAAGATGGTAAAACAGATGGCAACAGAGGGCCTTCTCTTCTGAAAATGACACTCCCTTAGTACACTGATACACTTAACTATAAGAAGAGCTGCTTTGTCTCTTTAAGCAGTTTAATTTCCTATAGTCATCTTTGTTGGAATAGCTGATCCATATAGTTATCACAGGTAATATCTAAGTGGAGATTGAATTACTTTTACAATAGCACCAAATGTAAACAAATAAAATAAATCAAAAACTTTACTTTCAACATTGCTTTATCTCCTTATGCCGGTTTGGAATAGTAACTACTTATTTCACTCCTATATAAACTGCCTTTCCATAAATATACTAGGTATAAGATCTAAACACTTGAAAAGAATTGAAGATGCCATTGAGCTAAGCTCTGCTCATTATCTAACCAACAGAAAAGAACTTTGGAAGGAAAAAAAGAATCATAAATGGCAAGACTTTGAAGAATCTACTTATCTTTTCCACTCTGGTGATTTTAGACTTCCCTACCAAATTGAAATATGTTTTTCTGGACAATAACGTAATATATTTTTGACATCACAAAAGAATGCTTTTAAGGCATAAAAAATGCATTTCCCTTATGTAATCAAAACCAAACTATAAATTATAATGCAACAAACAGTCCAATTCCTCTACTGAATGTATTTAAACAATATGTGCTGATTAAGCTCTTAGTCATTTGTGTTAACTATCTAGTGAAAGCTTTTGAAATCTGGTTTAACCCATATTAAATGCCCTAGTGGTGGCCCTCAAATAAAAGAGAAGTGGAAAATTAATCCTAGCCTTTGTTCCCTTATATATTTTAATAAATTTTGCCGCATGTTTCTAATGCATTTGCGTCTTGCACAGAATGCCAAATGGTTTGATCCTTTCAATGGAAAAGCCAAGGAACAAATTTACACATTAAAATGTAAGGCAATTTAACAATGCAAGCAGTGTTTTCTCTGCTTCTTAATTACTCTTCATAGTGATTTCAGCTTTATATACAAGTAGGCATTGCTAAAAGTTTGCAGAGTATCTTTTTTTCCTTTTGTTATCCTCTACACTGCTGAAACTGTCTTAGGACTCTTGTGCATTCATACATTAATAGATTTCACTTCTTTAACATAATGATTTGCAAGTTGATAGGGACATTTTCTAGATAAAGAAAGTGTAGTGTAATTCAGCCCCCATCATTTACAAGAAAACTTCCTTATAAAGAGAGAAAATAAACAGAAAGAGAACCTCACAATATTATCAATGAATCTCTACAGCAGGTGGCTTTGCATGACAGAACTCCAGAGAACATTGAATCGTTCATGAGGTGGCCATTTCTGGTAAATTTTTAAATTGGGATAGAGAAATGGGGCTGATAACCAAAACCTGTCCATCCATGGCACAGCATCCAGCCTTCCAGTTGTCAATACTCTGGCTTAAGGCAAAGCAACAGGGGGCTGACTATAGTGTAGATTTAGTTTCTACATGTAATAATGGAATTGTCTTTGGGAAACAAAATTTCAGCCAATTAGTTGATTCTGGTTTAATGAGTCTTCTGAAATAGAAAATTAATTAGGAGACTTCTTTCTGCCATAGGTAACTGTTGCCTAGTAAAGTGGCAAAAATGGAAGCAAATGCATTTACAATAAAGGTGGATATGTCGAGGCAAAGCATATAATCATGACGAGCACCATGCCCATGGGCTCTGGGTCTCAAGACAGATCATTTGAACTAAGTCTCACATTTTTCTCTTCAGCAATGTTTAACCATGAAGATTCTTTCTAGTGGTAAGATTTTATGTGCGAGGAGACTAATCTTACCCTTTGCTTGATGCCAAGGATAAAACTGAGGGCCTTTCAGCTATGCTCCCAACCTACTGCAGAAGCAGAAAACTGGGCTTGGACAACCATAGTTCTCATGAAACATTGATAAGTCTCTCCAAACTGACCACTATCCTGCAGCTCCTTAATGTTCACCTGAGAAATAATTTGCCCATCTATAGCTTTTCAGACTAGTGAATCTGCTTGATTCTTAGATAGAGATTAAAAGGGCTTTCTAGTTCAACAATTCAGATAACTCTGGAGCAAGTGAAATTTTCTTATTTCCCCTGAGTCTTCTTTTTCCTGAGCTTTAAGCTCATTGGTGTTTATTTCATCAATTCCTCATTTCTACACTGGTTTAATATCTGAACTTACAAGTTAAATGTGGTAGAAATTTAGGAGGAATTTTACTGTTCCCATTGGGCCATCACCTCCTATTTTATGTGTAAAACGGGGTCTCTTTTCAGCAGTGGTGTATAGGAGAGCTGACTGTTCTCCTTATTAGAAAACTAATAAAATTAAACCAGGCTTTTTTTTTAACCCATAGTTGATGTAGAAAAAAATCAATCAAATCGATGACATTTAGCATATGCTAATGTGTCTTATGTTCTTTCTACTTTAATGACTTGCTGGTGTGATAATACAAAACCAGTACCGTTAACTCCTATCTATGAATCGAATATTTATTGTGATTGTTAAATTCATTGTTCTGAAGCCAAACCTTTGGGGTTGGAATCCTCTCTCACTTAGTGGGCTACAATTATGCATCTTCCCTAGATCTTATGTTCTATCCATTGTATGGGGGAGTCAGTTATAATAACACAGACCTCATAGGGTTGTTAGGAATCATAAATAAAGTGATACATAAGAACACTTAGCACTATGCCTGGCACAAATTGGTAAGGAAAATCATTAGCTATTATTATTACCAATAATATTTTATTACTATCACTACAATTATTTGAACATAGTAGGAAATTAAGTGTTACTGTGTAGGTATTATTTCAATTAATCCTCTCTTGAACCTGATTTAAATCCTTATCGTAGGCATGGGAAAGTGAGACATAAAGAAATTAATTGTGCAGGGTTACACAATGAGGTAGCTATGTTTTCACTCTTTCAGAAACTCATACCTATAAGTTGCCACTCTGTATAAATAAATTCACAGGAAGTTATAGTATTTGGCCTTTTAGAGGGTAATGTTTCGTATGCATAGACACAGCTCATGTTTAAATGGTAGACTTCAGCCAGTGTATTACACTAGAAGTGTAGAAATTGTGGGATGAATATTTGTTCTTAGCAGATGATCAGGAATAGAATGGAATTCTGAACATCCTTGAATATATATTAGATATTATTTGGATTATTAAAATGACCACCATCGTCCTCAACACATTTGAAAGCTTTTAAAATAGTTTCTTTCAACTCTTTTCTCTTGTTCAATATCTGAATGAAAATAAACCACTAAATCTGCTTTTCCAACTTCTATGATTTGTCTCCTTGGAGTTGGGCATTATCTGATGCTGAGCCCACCTTCTCCTTTGCCCTTGACATGGATGGTAAAGGAAATCTGGCAATCTTGAAGTGTGATCATTCACTCCTTTGTTTCAGGGACTAACACCCGCTACCTTGCAGTGAAGGATATACATTCACCGCACTCACATTATATGCTGCCACTGCACACTGCTGCTTTTTGATCTCAGTTTTTTGCTGAGAGACCTGCAATACATCTCTTCAAAGATTTACACTTCAGTGCAACCCCTTTCCTTATGTTTTGAGCATAAGTCCATGGGGTTCATGTCGAAGGACTTTATGAATTCAAAATTATGAACTCTTCTTCAAAGACAGCCACTTTTTTGCACATATTTATTGTCCCTCAAATATATTTTCCTTGAGGAAGAGTTCATCATCATGAAGTTCCTCATGTACTATAAATATGTATTATAAATATATTATTAACAATAAAAAACAGCAAACATCACCAGACTCTCTGCCAGGCACACCGTTAAGCTTTTCTTTGAAGGATGCTCTCATTGAGTCGCTACAAAAACCCACTGTGAGATGGTTGCTGTACCCCAGAAAAACATGTTTATTATCTTAATTTAATCCTGCGGGTATGAACCTGTTGTAATTGGGACCTTTTGATGAGGTTATTTTTTATTATGATGTAGCCAATTGAATCAGGATTGCTCTTTTTTTTTTTTTTTTTTTTTTTTTTTTGGCAGTTTTGGGTTTATTGCTGGGGAGAAAAGCACAGAAACAGTAGGTGCTGCTAACCAGGAGCCCACAACCACCTGTGATGGGTCTCAGCATCACCGGTGACCTGGATCCTATCCCCTCCTGCACATTCAAGGACTTGACTTCTATGAATCATTCCTTTTCTCCTGTACCGTCGGTTTGTCCCTCTCTATAAGCTCATTTTCATCCTGCTGATCAGCATGCTGTAGTATCTTCTATTAACAAACAAGCACATCCTTCCTTGAGAGCACCTCACTTTCCAAATACTACCACCCCATTTCCATGCTTTCTTTTTTTTTTTTTTATTAACGGAAAGAAAAAAAAAGAAATTAACACAACATTTAGAAATCATACCATTCTACATATGCACTCAGTAATTCTTAACATCATCACATAGATGCATGATCATCATTTCTTAGTACATTTGCATCGGTTTAGAAGAACTAGCAACACAACCGAAAAAGATATAAAATGTTAATATAGAGAAAAGAAATAAAAGTAGTAATAATAGTAAAAACAAACAAACAAACAAACAAAAAAACCCAAAAAAAACCCTATAGCTCAGATGCAGCTTCATTCAGTGTTTTAACATGATTACTTTACAATTAGGTATTATTGTGCTGTCCATTTTTGAGTTTTTGTATCTAGTCCTGTTGCACAGTCTGCATCCCTTCAGCTCCAATTACCCATTGTCTTACCCTGTTTCTAACTCCTGCTGGACTCTGTTACCAATGACATATTTCAAGTTCAGGATTGCTCTTAATCCTATCAGGGTGGAGGTGGAGCTTACAGGGGAGCCACAGGGAACAGCAGAACCTGGAAGTCAACAGAACACAGAAGAAAAAAGAAACCTGCTGCCACACACGTTACCATCTGATGGAAAGGCAAAGAATCCTGAAGAATGTCAACCAGCCAAAAGACCAACCTTTAAAGAAAAAAGCCTTTTAGCCTCTGAAATGGTGAGCCAATAAACTCTTAAGCCAACTCATTGCCCGGTATTTGTTTTAGCAGCCAAAGAAATAAAACAGGTACTGATAATAATGGGTACTAATAATGAGGAAACAGAAGCATGGAAAAGTTAAGTTAGTTGCCCAAGTTCACACAGCTAGTGAATCGGAAACTAAGACATGTAAACTACTTAAGTTCCTCTCCCATCAATATACCATGATAAAATACCATGAACAAAAGCTTGCACACAGAAGAGAATAGACAGGAATGCAACTAATTTCAAGCAAATGGCAAGAAGGTCTACAACATGAAAATAATGGGAAGGGCTTTATTCCAGCCATTGCAGAAACAACTAGAGCTCAATATGCGATGTGACCTCTCTGGACCTCTATCTCTCTAATGAAAATGTGATGATGAGCCTTGTTATTTTCCAAGTCCATTTCAGATCTAAAATTGTATGCGATGTTTTAACTTTTCCCAAATATTTCCTGCTTTATTAATTGGATTTTAATTGCTTAGATAAGATTCATAGGGTCTAGCAAGAAGACCTCATGAAAAGACATCAGTATAGAATTGGTGATTTGGTCCACACACATCCAATCAAGGAAAATTTACTAGTCCAACCATATGGTTCTCTGTATTTAGTTAATTACAGCATTCAAAAAATTAAGACCCTCAATTTAAATATATAAACAATTATAATAATTTATACCAGTATAGAGGCTTGTTCTCTTTTTTCTTGTACCTAAGTGACCCTTAAAGGTACCCTGGTTCCATTGGAATTCAGCTCCAGCCTCTTTCTGCCCCAACCTAGAAAACTCCATCCACTTCTGACATCTTATCAGGAAGGGAAAAAAAAGCTTCAAATAGTGCTCCTACTTTAGCCAGCCCAATTTGAATAAAGTGCAAATCAGAAAATTAGGATGTTGAGCTTATACATATGTGTCAGTTCATCACTGATTAAAATCATGAACTCACCTGGAATTTTCTGATGTGACTCATATTGAGTAAAGAAAAGGCCGTCCACCAAAGCTGTTTCCATGCATCTTATTTAATATGGAATTTACGAAAAGAACTGGTTGGACGGGGAGGGTGGGGAAGGAAACAAATATCAATGGCAACAAAAATCAACTATTTGCCAGGCAGTTCACTGTGAAAAGCAACATTAAATAGATTGAAAAGTACTGACAAAACATTTCAATATGCCAGTCTCTTTCTATTTCTCTTTCTAGTTTCAAGAACATTCCATCAACTTTCTGTAACTATAGTGAAGGCAATCTCCAAGAGATTATTTATGTTAATGAAGAAAATAATGTCCAATTTTAAATGGAATTTTGTTTTTGCCTAGCCAGGTGGATGGTTGGATGGATGCATGGACGGATAGTTAGAGAGATATACATATAGAGATAGAGATGATAGGGATAGATGAAGATGTAGATATATAGAGATAGAGATGGATATAATGGAAAACAAGTATATTCAGTTATTGTTCCATCTTACCATTTATCACTTAGTTGTGACTCACCTTGGGTAAGCCAGGAATTTCCTCAGCAATAAATGAAACCCTATTTGTCTGGCTTACTTAATTAGAATTGATTTATATTATGTATATGAATGATTTGGAGCATTTGAACTGTTAGTTTTCATTGTTAGCTTTAGAAATTTTTATATGGATTCTGTTTAACAAAATTCAAACTGATAAAGAGGACCATAGACTTAGAAGAAAATTAACATAATATTACCTTCAGTTCCTCATCTGGAAGGCATTTTCTTTTTGTGAAAATATACTTGAGAATGCTTCAGTGATTTGTCTACTTTCCAATCTAAATAACTAGGAACATAACAGGTACTGTATACTGCATCACATTGAATCACTGGGAGACAATTCTGAAATTCTGTAAATTTCTTCAGATCATGGATGGCTGTTTGGTTTTGTTTCATTTCAGAAAAATATAATAGCAACCAACCTTCCAATGTTCACTTCCCTTTGGACAAGACAGTTCACCTGAATAATCTCTGAACTCATCTTGGTTGCGATAATATTGAGAACAATGACCAGTGAAACTTTCAATAAAGTTATACAATTCTGTGTTAATATTACCAAGCTGTTATAGTAAAAACAATATAAGGTTCACCTAAAGGGACTTCAGTAAATTATATTTAGAAATTTAATTGAAAAAATACATGTTCCAGATTAAAAATGAATTTATATTTTGTTATAGAAAATGTAAATAATCACAACAAAGAAGAAACAAGTCATTGCTTATCTTACCATGTAGAAATAAACAAGACAGTTCTGTGGGCATAGTATTCTAGTAGTTTTCTATAATTTTTCTTTACTAAATCAATCATAATGTGCTTGATATATGAACCAATTTGTTCTCAATCTATATGTTTTCCCCAAAAGTAAGTATTTATGACAAATTTTTAGCACTCGCATACTATACAGTCTTATGAGTATACCAGAATATACTTAATCGGTTCCCTACTTGGGGTTAGATCATTCACAATTTCATGGGATTAGGAAGCACATATTTTAGAATATTCTTGCATGTAAATTTTCATCAATATCTATGATTTCCTAAGGATAAGTTACAAAAAATATAATTTATTGGTCAAAGTTTATGTCCATTTATAAACTTTTAATAACTGTCCTTATGCCTCCTAAGAATATATACCAATGTAGCCTCTCACCAGTAATGCATGAGAGTTGTATTTTTTTTCTGCAGCCTTGCAGCTGAAAGAAAAGCTGCAGATCTAGATTACTACAAGATCATTGTTCATGAGATAAATAAACCGTATTTCATGATTTTAATGTAGCTTCTCAAATATTTTACTTTTGAACCTATAATTATTCCTTTTATAATCTATTTTTACTACATACACAAATATATTAAAAATAATTTATAGTAATATTTTCAGATCTGTATGATTTCAGAAGAAACTGTAAATTTGGATTTGCACTTAGTTGCATCAGCATCTAAGAATCTAAATTATATGCATTTTGAATACAAAGGTGGAATACCAAATTGCCTCAATCTCAGGCCTCAAACCACTTCTTCCATTCACACAGTTTATTGTATGTTCCTATAAAGAAAACCTTCATTAATTTACAAATAGTAAAAAATGAGCTTTTAAAAATGTCAAATATGTGAAGAATAAAGATCTAAATAACTGATTCATAGTGATTTGCTTTAAAAAAATTTCAAGATTCTTCTTTAGAAACATTGACAGAATTTCTTTGAATCTTCCCAGAGTTGTGAGCTCTGCATCTTACCTTGAAGATGGAGGCAACTCTAATTTTCTTAAGTGGAATGTTAAGAATGCGCTTCTCACTTCCTCTCCACAACAAGGAACCAATGTTTCCTGTCTGCAGATGTACAACTGTTCATGCTGTGAGATCCTCATTTTTGGTAAGTCTCAAAGCAAAATAGCATTTAGTCTTGACTTGAAAATAATGGGGAAAAGCTGAAGTAAATCATTCCTGATGAGGCATCTTATATTGTTTTCCTCAATGTACCTTTCTTATCCTTTAAATTTCAGGCTTATTTTCACCTCATCTGAAAAGACTTGCCTAGTGTAAATAGAAGGTGAGTTCTGCGTTACTGTGCCTCAGAGCACTCTGTTGTCTTCCATCCTAGTGCTTATTGCCTCTCACTTATCTGGCCCAGCTTATGGCTTTTCAATTAGACTGCAAGGTATGTGAGGGCAGTCCCATAGTTTTTGTCATGTATTAGTACCTGAACACCCAGTTATTGTATAAATGTGTCAATGTAGATCTACTGTCCATGGGGAAGCATGCAGATAAGAAGGATCAATTCCCCATGGACCTCCAAATCTTAGATCAGATACTACTCCTAAAGATGTAAGTTCTCTACAAACACCATAGAGCATGCCTCCAAAAATATATTCAGAAAATATGAATAGGTTAAAAGGGAGTTCAGTAAGTCGATGGAGTTAAATACAGGAAAATAAGATGCTATGATGATATTTGAGATTATATCATTAAGAAAAACCATCTTTTTTCTGACCTAACTTTGAAGATGAGAATTGGGCTAGGAGGTGGTGGGTATAAACTTGTATTTAATGTGAACCGAAAGAATCATTATGCTAAATCAAAGTGGAGAAGAAATTGCACTTGAAAAGAAAATTAATTTAATAGAGCATAAAGTGAATTTGTATGACATTTTAAAGAAGTCTAGGGTTAAATTGATACTGCTTCACTGTATTACGGTTATAAAATAAAGTTTAAGAATTAGTGTGTTTGAATATCATGTTCCAGTTTTAACAAATAAAGACCACACAATTCTATAGCTGAATTATTTGCTCTAAAAGTCTAATATTGCTGAGACAAATGGACATAGTATAGTAAAAATGAGCATATTCTTGGCATTAGGTCTAGAGACTGACTTCCAGATGGAAATTCTGAGTTTTCTTTAACATCTTTAGAGTGATCCTAGCATTATCATAAAGCCCTTAATGGGATAGGAGGGTCCTTAAAGTCAAGCACCCTTTCAGTAGACACTTATGCCCTTTGCTTTGTTTTTGCTGTATATAAAAATTGTAGTTGACAGGCTTTTTTTTTTTTTTTAACAATTTAAAAAATGTCATCCCACTCCATTATGGCCTCCATAGACCGTAAGAAGTAAACAGCTGTTAATCTTATTAAGAATCCCTCATATGTGATGACTCATTTCTCTCTTGTTGATTTTAAAGTTCTTTCTTGGTCTTTGATTTTTGACAGTTTGATTATGGTATATCTATCTGTGGTCCTCTCTGAGTTTATCCTACTTGGAATTTGTTGAGCTTTTTGAATTTTAGAATAATATTTTCCATCAATTTGGAAAGTTTTAAGCTATTTTGTTTTCATATATTCTCTCTGGCCCTTTTTCTCACTTTTCTCCTTCTGAAAATCACATTACACATAAGGACTGGTCTGCTGGATGATGCCCCACAGGGATCTGCAGAAAACCATTCATTTTCCATTGTTGTTTTTCTTTCTTTTCTTTTGAATGGATAATCTCAATTGATCTCTCATCAAATTTGCTGATTCTTTTTTACTGCCTGCTCAAATCTGGTTTTAAGCCCCTCCGTGAAGTTTTAGTTTCAGCAATTGTAATTTTTCAACTCCAGAATATCTATTTGGATGTTTATCAACATTTCTCTCTCTTTATTGATAGTTTCTATTCAGTGAGACATTGTTAACATCTTTTCCTTTAGTTCTTTAGACATGGTTTATTTAGTTCTTTGAATATATGTAAAGTAACTAATTTAAAGTCTTTGTCAAGTAAATCCAATATCTCTGCATCCTCTGGGAAAATTTCTAGGTATTGTATTGTTTTGTTTTCCATGTATGGACCATGCTTTCTTGTTTCTTTGAATGTCTCATAGTCTTTTGTTGAAAACTAGATATTTTAATTATTTTATTCAGCAACTCCAGAAATCAGATTCTCCCCCCACCCCGTTTGAGTTTTATTATAATTATTGATTTTGTTTATTTGTTGAGTGACTTTTCTGAACTAATTATGCAAAGTCTGTGTAGCCACTGTATTCTCTGACTGGTTAAATTAGCAGGAAGCCTGAGATTAGACAGAGATTTCCTTGAATGCATGTAACAGTAAGTCTCTCATTTTTTGCCAAAGGGGTCTGTGTGTATGTGTATTGGGGCATGTCTTCAACACTTGGTCAGATAGTTGACAACTTTTCCTTTGTCTTCATTTCCTACTCTTGGAGAACCTCAAGACCAGCAACAGGTTGGAGGTTAGTGCCTTCTCAAATCTTTCTTAAGCATGCAGATACTTCTGGGCATTCTCCTGGTCTTCTAGATTCCCAGGAATATATTGAAGTCTTCAAAGCCCTGGAAGGCATCTCCTTCTGCAATTTTTCCTTTCAAGCTTTGTGTTAGTCTATTGTTTCTGCCTCCCTCATTCTTCCTCCCACACTCCCACTGTTATCTACTGTCTCAACCAACTGCAAGGTGAATCAATTACCTCCAATTGTTTTCAACAAACACCCAGGGGTGAAATCCTTTTCTCACTAGGTGACCTCCTTGTCTTATCAAATTAGGACAACCTTGCAGGTGGAGTCTTCCAGGGAAACACAAGACTTGTCAAATGATGATAATTCTCAGTGATTCAGGCCTTCAAGGATCTCTTACCCTTTTATGCTCTAACTGGTGGCTATCAGGCTGCTGTTTTCACCATGATTGTGGCTATTGGTTTTCAAGGTAACCGTAAGACAGATAGGGTAGGGGGTGGGAATGGAAATAGGGCAAGTTAAAATGCCACAAGTCTTATTCCTACAGAGATTCAGTAGTTTTCCTTGAATAAATGCATTTTGAATTGCTATAAACCTTTGATTTCCAGAGTTCTATAAAAGTTGACACTGATCATATGTTCCCAATTTTTCCCTGTTTTTACAGAGGAACAAATTTTCAAAGATCTTTACTTGCCCATTTTCACTGACTTCATCCTGTTGCATACTTTGAATAAATATTTAACTTCAAAACTGAGAGCCTGTTGAGAGTATAAAAATTGGCATTGTAAAAGCATGTGTTTTCAGTTTATCTGGATGGTGTTTTTGTCTTTATATGTTAAAAATGAAAAGTAAAAAAGATATGTAATTCTCCAAAAACAAGTGATTTTTACAATTTCAATGAATGGTGTTCCTCATTGGTTACATTGCCTCCATTCCTTGTTGGCTATATTGGTGGAAATGATTATAGAAATACCTTATACACTGATATCTCCAAAGACCTTTGCAGAGCCAAGAATATGCCCCCAGTTCTAAGCAAGTTACAAAGAAATTACCTGCACAGAAAAGCCATACCATAGCATGAGAAACATGCTTCAACTAAAGTAGGAGCAAAAATTACAAGAACCAGTAAAAGACAAGTGATAAGCCATGGAAACTAGAAAGCATAGGAAACATCTCAGTATTAGAGAAGTAGATAATAAACAGAATCCAAATAGGAAACCCTACAAATACATAGAATTATAGAAGTTATATTGTTTTTGTTTTGTGAAAATAAAATACAGTAACTGTGCTCATTGGTGGGAGTTTTACAGTTCTTGGACTTGGGGGAGGGCTTTTTTTTTTTTGTTCAAAAAAATACGAACTTAGAAAAAGCCAATTTCATGTGCTGTTAATTTAATTCTCAACAATAAAACCTTACATCTACTGATGGAAAATGAAATTACCCTTTCTATACCTTTTTTATATGTCAATTAAATGCTTCTATTTTACCACCCGAAAGTAAACCTTGCACGTTTATTTGAAATATATCCTCATTTCTTGGCAAAATTAAAAATAGATAGAAGTAATTCACAATAGTAAGCCTAGAAAATCCTGTCTTTGAAGATATTGGCACAATGACCTTGAGAGCCATTATATCAAGTTTCAAACCTCCAATGAGATGATAATTCTTATAGAAATATGTGATGCTGCATATGTATTTAATGGAATATATGGAAGCATGGGATTTTTTTGGTCATTATTTACAGTAAAATCACTTCTAATATTTTAACCTAGCTTTGGGTGAGTTTATATTATTCATGCCCCATCTTTGGCACTCTTGACGCAAAGGAATTTTTGAAGTAGGAAAACGTGTCTGTGATGTAAAAAGACAGTACTGTATAGGAAATGCTTCTTTCCTATTGAATTTGGTGCTGGCCAAATGATTTCAGAGTAACCACAGATAAACATCAGATCTATAGACACAAAATATCCACTAATTTAATATTATCTTTGAAATTCTAATGGTCCAGACTTGTTCTACCTATAGGCTGCATATGTAAGGATGTAAAGAAACTCAATGCTCAAAAAACAAGACAAAACATTAGAAGTGGTAGTCTATAAATACAGAATTGGTTTGTAAATGTTATTGAAAGTTCTATTTGAGAAATATATAGATAGATAGATTTAAAATCTAGCTCTGTAAGAAGAGAAATGAAATTGATAACCCTTCTCAACCCTACTTTAGAGAAAAAGAGAAATAGACAAAGTGTAATTTGAAATGTAAATGGAGATAAAACTGCAGATATAAGATATATACAATTCTGGCAATAGCTTTTAAAAATAAAGAAAGGTAGGGTGGGCACTTGTGGCTCAGTGGCAGAATTCTTGCCTGCCATGCTAGAGCCCTGGGTTTGATTGCCGGAGCCTGCCCATGCAAAAAAATAAAAATAATAAAATAAATAAATAAGAAAGGTAAGCAATTTTCCAGAAACATAAAAATTAGCAGAATTAACTACAGAAAATAGATAATTTATATAAACCAATTACCTTAGAAGGGACTGGAATGATGTAAGATATACCATTAAAAAGCCAAAGACCAGATGTTTCATTATGAGTTCTATCTAAACTTTAATGGCTATGCAATCCCAATATTTAAAACATTCAAGGTGATAGAAAAACACAGATATCTTGTTAAATCATTTTATTAAGGAAGTATAATTCTAATCCCAAAGTATAACAAAAATGAAATCCCCAAACAAACAAAAGCCTATAGAGCAATCTTAATTATAAACACAGATGGAATAATTCTTCATAAAATATTAACAAATATAAGGCAATGGCATGTAAAAGAAAACCTACTCTGCCTAAATATTATTTATCCTAGGAGTACAAGGATTCAACATTAGGAAATCATTTAGTACATGAAATACATAATTAAATTCAAGAATAAAAATATCATAATTAAATACTAAATGCTGAAAAGTTATTCCAAGATATCCATCAGTCATTCCTTATTTTAAAAATGAATAAATAAAATAAAACCTTTAAGCAAAAAAGTCATTTCAAGAAATCTATCAGTTATTCCTTATTTTAAAAATGAATAAATAAAATAACCTCTAAGCAAAACAGGAAGAGAAGAAAAACATACTAGTTTTTATAGACAGTTATCATATGACTTCAATATAATTTTAAATGGGAACATCACCATATCCATTAAATGTGGAATAAAATGGAGCATCCCTCCATTACCAGTGATATTTATTCATCATGATTTTAGCAATTTTAAAATAATCATTTATTCATTCAGCAAATAGTTACTGCATATTTGCTATGTTCCTAGCCTTGAGAATACAGCAATGAACAAGCGATTCAACCCCAGCTCTCACAGAATTAAAAGACAAAAAATAAACAAAATTTAAAGTAAAGGGATAAGTAATAGATGATAAATATTATGGAGAAAATCAAGGCAGAAAAAATAATCTGGCAAAAATTCTTAAAGTTGTTCTTCAATCTGGATATCCACTCCTGGGAAATAGTTTCCCATTCAAGAATGACAAAATATTGCAAGCAAAAGTAATGTATATAAAAAAAAGCAATGATTGAATAAATCGAATTGTAGTAAACCCTTATCAGGGAGCATTGTTCAATCATGTAAATGAATGAAATAGAGTTCAACCTGTAGACATGAGAGAAAACTTCACTTAATGCTATTAAGGAAAGGAATAAAGAGGCAGGCAGGATATTGCATCTTGGTAAAAATAAATAAACAAATATATTGTATATGTGCATACTTATTTATATACATCTATAAAAATACATGCATAAGTGAAGATGTAAAAATTATATAGAGAACAAGAGAACATATAAAGGATAGTAATAGTTTGTTACCTAGCAGCTGAAGATAAGGACTGCGAGGGTCAGCAAAAATGAAGCCCAACTACTCTAGTTAAGGAATGTGTGAATATGGATGTGCAAAAAGATGTCTAAATTACTTATGGTTACCAAATTACTCATGATGACTACCTCAAGGTGATAGGATTTCGGTGGTTTTACTTACGTCTTATTAATTGTGTTACGTAATAACAAAAATAATGATAATAGAAATGAAATAATACAGATAACACCACTTTTTGAGATGTTGGTTTTCGGTGCAGTGCTTCTCCTAGTACAACACAGTACTAAGAAATCCTTACTGTGCACAGTGAATAGAATATTCCCATACCCTTAGCAGACAATGAGATTCAAGTCTGGAACCTCCAGTAGGGAGATGAGGGCATTTCATCCACATCTGATATCCCACCTCCCTTTCAGCCCCTATCAAGACCAAATTAGCTGTAATGGCTTTTTAAGATGAAAAATCAAGTTACTTTTGCATCCGTTTAAGGCATTCCAAGCATGAATTTCAGTTACAGGATTTGTAACTCTGGAAATGGCTAAAGGAAATCATGTTATTTAAGATGAAAAATGTAGCATGCACACAACCATTGCTCTCCCTGCTTTGCCCTCAGTTTAGATTTTTTTTTTTGCCTCATCAAAATGCAAAATACAGATTGAAAAATTAAGCAAGGCCCTGAGTATTTATCATGAAATTTATGCATATTGTCAGTCCTCAGATGCATTAGGTAGTTGGCCTAGTTAGAGCAGACTCCTCAGCATTTATAGGTGACCTGCCACCCTTGGAATGGCCACAGAAGTGTTAGGCTCTCTCTGCAGGGTTAGCTCCACAAATACCTATCCTGGTTTCCCGCGCCTGACAAGTACAGAGTTGATTTCAAATCCTAGAAATAATAATGACAGTGCATTACGAATTTGCCCATCAGACTGGCTGGTGGTTGATTCAGCCCATGGATTCACCAATCGTGTATTAGAGAGGAGGAGCCAAAAAGGAGATATTCTCATCATTCTCAGGGGTATGTTTCCAACAGCAACCTAAGACAAAAACCTTCAAGAATCTTGTGTGAAAGAATAGAATAGATTAGAGCTTTTTTGAAAAAAGTTCTATAAGAATTTTTTTAATTTTATTTTTTCCACATTGGGACTATTTATTAGGGTCAGTGAATTGTTTCAAAAGTATCTAAAGAGAATAACTGAAAAAAGATAATGCTTTTGAGAATAATTAAAATCAATTTTAAAAAAACAACAGCATTTTACAAGCTCAGGGTAAGCCCTATACATGACTCTGAAGCTGCCTCTCTTTCTAGTCCCCCATATATTACGGACACTACACAAGACACTCCCCACTTTTTCTTCTTCTCAGGTCAGATTCTCAGTCTTCTTGATGATAAAAATAGGCTGGAAGTCCTCTTATTATGATCCCTCACTGGTTAATTGAAAAAGACATATGTTCTTCATTTATTTTGACCCTGATTTATTTGAAACAGAAACATTGTTTTTAAGAAAAAAAAAACACGTAGATTGTTAAAAGTAATGCATTTGTGCTGGTTTGAAACTGTTGTGTACCACAGAAAAGTCATGTTCTTTAATCCTCATTCAGTATTGCTGGGTGGGATATTTTTTATAGTATCCATGGAGATGTAACCCACCCAAATGTGGGTGGTAACTTTTGTTTTGATGGCTTCCATAGAAATGTGTCCCTACCCATTCAAGGGGTTGCTTACTGGAGCCCTTTAAGAGGTACCCTTTAGAGTCCACATAGCCAGAGACTTTTAGTGATAAAAGAATATGCCCATGGGGAAGCCAGTGAAGAAGCCAGGAAAGAAAGCTAGCAGACAATGCTGTGTGCCTACCCAGCTGACAGAGGTATCCAGAAGTCAGAGCCCCCAGCAGATGTCACCTACTTGTCTTCCCAGATGACAGAGGTTTTCCGAGTGGCCTTAGCCTTTCTTGAGTGAAGGTAACCTCTTGTTGGTCCCTTAATTTGGACTTTTCATGGCCTTAGAACTGTAAACTTGCAACATGATAAATTCCTTCTTTAAAAGCCATCCCATTTCTGGTATATTGCATTCCAGCAGCTTTAGCAAATGAAAATAGCATTTAAGCAAAAAAGGGCAGATTTATCTGGAATCAATTTTTAAAGATATTTAAAAAAATATTTTTCAAACTTTTAGAAATGTTTTCCTGCTTCAAAAATATTTCTTTTAGACTATAACCTTGATTAAATCCCTTCAAAGCGTTCTCTCAGAGTGTTTTTTTTTTGTTGTTGTTTTTTTTTTTAAACATAGGCAGGCACCAGGAATTGCACCTGGGTCTCTGGCATGGCAGGTGGGAACTCTGCCTGCTGAGCCACGGTGGCCTGCTCTAGAGTGTTCCTTTTAAACACATTTTATATAAACTTAAATCAATAAAGTATTACTGGTATAAAGGAGTTTGGTGATGAACACAAATTAATCTTAGTAAGCATAAACTCACCTGGAAGGAACAGAAAGGCAGAAAGTTTCAGAGAGAAGCCTACTCACTGGTCATAGCAATTCAGCATATTCCATGTTTGAGAGAGAATAAGAAGCACTGGTTAATCTAGTAAAGTGGAAGCCACTTATGAAATTGTCTACTGTAATAATGAAGGGTAACAATAATAAGAACTGATGCTTGTTGAACTTATACTATGTATCAGGTACTGGGCTAAACCCTTTGCAGATACAAATTCCCTTTATATTCTTAGAGCCAACTCTAGTCTGTTTGTATCTATACTGCAGTCTTTGGAACTGTGCTTGTTCAATATCCTATTTACTACCATCCTGATAAACTCATTTAAATCCACATGCAATTTTTTTTCTGCTAGTAGTAGAAATAATATTTTTCTTTGGTATATTAAGTTTCAATTATAATTTCAGCTAACAGGGTACTACAGAATTAGACAAATTGCAAGTCACTTCTCAATTGTCATACCTGAAGAGAAATCTAAACTGTAATGTGGCTGATGACATTTGGAACAAGAAAAGATAGAACAAAATTTGGAGCATATTGATTGAAGAAGCACTGGACAAGGACTTAGGATAGGATAAGAAATTTTCCCAGAGGGACCAAATTAGCAAAGCCTTGTTCTCACATGACAGCATATCATTTATATCATTTCTATAAATAAATGTAAAAATGCCAAAATTGAGTTGTTCTGTTTTGTGTAGGATCTTTCAAAAAGAAATGGGCTTCTTATAAATCAGATGCAGCTTTGGCAGTACGCAGAGAAGACATTCCAGCTAAGAATATAGGCTGTCCTTGAAAATATCCAATAAGTAAACAGTATGTCCTAGAGGGCGGAAGCTTCTTTGCCAATAAAGGGCCCACATAATGAACTTTTACCCAAGAAAATTTTGAGTGGTATCTCTAATAGCAGGACAAGTAATAGTATGACCGAATGTACAACACCTAGTCAAGATAAGTCAGACATTACAGCTATGCTCACGATCGGCCTGCCCCAATAAGATTAAGACTTAGTGGATCTCTAGGAGAAAGGTGGAAAACTTCTCGAGGAAGAGTATGAGTAAAATATCTGGGAAGTGTCTCAGGGCATTTAGGGTATGTTTGAGAAGGAAGCTGAGACTGCACTTAAATCCCCTTCATCCTTTACTTCCGTGACAGCAATACAAATTTTCTTCTATTTTTAAATTATAGATGAGGATTCCTCTTATGACTACATTTAAAAATAATGATTTTAATAACAATAATAATTTTAAAAACCACTAAAACTCTGAATGTGAACACCATCATTATGATTTGCCATATAACAATCATTTAGAGAGCTTGTTACAAATACAAAAGCCATACTTCCCTTCCAGTTCTTAGGTCTGGAATGGAGTCTCAGGCTGGGTTTTGTTTTGTTTTGCTTGCATAAGCTCTTTGGTTGACTTTGTTGAAGGTGGCCCCAGCCTACACTTCGAGAAATAATACTCAGGAAGATTGACCTTCTTAAAGATCACTCTGATACTCACTTCCCAACATTTCTAACACACCCTGAATCCTGGAGCTCCCTTCATCTGATGCAGAGCTCCTTGTCTTCATTTTGGTTACTATAAACTCACCATCAGCTCCTGCCTTATTACTAATATGATAAATTTAACTCCTTGAAAATTTGTTGAATATTAGTTTGTACCATTTAGTTGTAAAATAGACCTTGCTTATGAATGCTTTATAATTGGTAATTACATTCATTGAGATTGGGCCTATACCATTTCCAAAATATCTAACATTTATAGTCTTAATATCCACGTCGCTATGATGTTTTTGAATTAATGATTTTCTGGATTTCTGGATATATACTTATGTAACATTATTATGGGCTTTTAAATTTACTTATATTTTCACTTAAAATTTTAATGGAGGGTGGGTTACAGTGGCTCAGTAAGTAGAGTTCTCGCCTGCCATGCTGGAGACCTAGGTAGATTCAATTCCCAGTGCCTGCCCATACGAAAAAAAAAAAAAAAAAATAATGGAGTCCCCAAAATATAAAGCAATATATAAACTCCTTAGGAACTTTAATTTTTCATTTTTGAAAGGGAAAGAACCTTTTTTCGTGGATCAACTAAAGCATCTCCACTGAGCTCGGGGGTAGAATGGATTGAAAACCATGCCTTCAATTATATAGCTTATATATATATATATATATATAATCAATCTGAAAAATGGGCTTTCCTAGCACATTTCTTTTTCAGAGATTTTCCAAGGACATTCAGTGAAGCTATGTATAAATGTCAAGGATTCCTACTGAACCTGGAAGTGGTAACAAATGAGCATTTCTTTTTTAGTCATTGTAAATCATAAGCTTAAATTCTCTTGCTCACTCTTTTCCCACCCTTTTTTGCTTTATTATGTCCACATGTGTGAGTTGGGAGAAACACATAAAGTGGACTGTTCATTAAGAAAAGAAAACTGCAGCCCTTAAATCATGAATTTATGCAATTTTTAACTGTTTTTAACAAGCACAAAATGGTTCATGGGAATTATGCGAGTATAGATCATTTTAATTTGAATCATTGTGGAATCATAAAAGGCTCAGTTCTCTAATTTTGTGCCTTCAAGTCAGCCACTTTGATTAAAAAATAATAAAGCATGAGAGCCGTAGGGTCCTCGCAGGTTCTTGACGCTATCGTGGCTCCCTGATCTTCTGTGCTAATTTTCCTCATTAATATTAATAAAAGGCTGATAGGCCATCGCAAAGCGTGCCATGAAAAGCAGGCAATTAATTGCTTGTAGTATTTTTATGCTTATTTTGCACAATGAAAATAATGCCTCGGGACTATCAGCTAATCAATAACATAAACTGTGTCAAAAATGAGAAGATTCAGTTTCTTTTTCATAAATCTCTCTTAAATCTGAGAAACATGAACATCGGTAAAAGTTCCTGAAATTAACAGGATGGATTGTGTTTTATTTTAGCTATTGGGATAGAGAAAATGTTGTGTTAATGATAGATAGATTGATAGATAGATAGATAGATAGATAGGTAAAATCTCTGGACATTTCAGAGTGTTCAATCCTTTGAATGAGTATATTCCAGATACGTTTATTTTTTGAGAGTGAAGCTGAAAATCAAAAGATATGAGCATATATTTGTGGGTAAAACTGGAAAGAAGTAGTTATGAGCATATGTTAGATAAAGCCATTTTCGGAATTCCAAATCACACTATTGACTGATTTATTGATTTTTAAAAATCTTTTTTATTAATTAGTCACCTTATATTTTTATACAAATCACTTCCTGTTTTGTCATTTTTGTACTCCCCACCCCCATCCCGTTCTCTCTTTGGCCACAGAATTCCCCAGTGGTTAGTGGATTCTGCCATGCAAATATATGTTAGTCTAAATCATGTAATTGTTCATCATGACCACACAAAATTCAGAAAAAATTGGTTTATCACTTAAATAAGAGAAAGCTGAATGATTCCCAAACCAGATCTTGAACACAGAGACTTAAGACATAGAATAGGAAAATAGAGGGGACTTATAAAATTGAATAGTTTAAGGGGGGTGCAAGAGTAGTTCAGTGGTGGAATTCTCACCTGCCATGCTGGAGACCCGGGTTCAATTCCCAGTCCATGCACTTCCTCAGAAAACAAAAAACAAACAAGCAAAACAAACAAACAAACAAAAATTGAATAGTTTACACATAAAGGGCGTTATACTGAAATGATGGATCAATAAAAAACATAAATACTAGCTCTTCTAGTCATCATCAGCCAATTGAAGCCTACTCCATACAATTTTTGGAAGACTTGGGAGCCAAGGTAACACTGAGAACCTGTGACGAGCCTATAGCTTTTGTGTTTTATTTTTAAATCAAACATCATGGAATGGAAGTAAATCTTTTCTTCTCTTAAAAACTTTCCAAAAAATAATTGAATAAATGTTTCCTGGAAATTTGTGGATTGCATTTTTTTTAAGAAGAAAGAAAGAGATGAGGTTTAAAAGTTTTATATAGGTTAAAAATTCCTAGATTGAGAAGCTTCTCTTCTCCTTATGAGAGGCTTGTCATATTCTGATCCTAGTGTTTCCATCTTGCTTGTAGAAAATATACATCTACTATTTTTATCATTTAAAAATTCATGCTAAACATATGATAAGTTTGATTAGGCCTTGTACCAATATAGTCGTGTTCATTTCATCTAAGAGACCCTTTAGTGCTCAGTGTTACACCATTGTTTCCTGTGCCCTATTTCATAAGGCCAATCATTAAGAGTTTAATAGATGAGTTGCCCATAGATATATACAGATATTGTTTAGATCAAAATACAGTGAATAAATTATTTTCTTAAAAATATTTTCTAAAAAAGTTAACTTTAAAATTAATTTATGCATTTTATACAAAATAATTAAAATAGCAAATGTGTACAAACAAGATACTTTGTATGAATGTAGTAGTATTTGAAATAACTTGAGCCAAAATTTCTGACAAGAAATCATTGAGCAATGAAATAAACATTCTAAACCATTCTTTGTATGAAATCTCTCCAAGTGAGTTCTATGCTATTGAGGGTAACCACTTCCAAGAAAAGGAATAGTTATAATTACTAACTGAGCCAATATATATGTAGACTTCAAGCAAAATTACCAAATTTAAAAAAAAAGAAAGAAGAAAAAGAACTCTACTCCAGCCTAAGAACTAGCAATAGGGGCTTCCAGTCACTTTTACATTTGTTAACTTCAATCCATAGCCAAAGAGATCTTCAGAGTAGACAGCAATGTAGTTTGTGAAGAATGTCTGTTTTTGCAAGGAACGTGGCAATAGTACATTTTTCCATCATCAAAATGGAAAAAGATTTGTAAACTACCCAACCAAAGCATATTTTTATACTCTATACCTTTGGGAAATTACTATTCGGTGATTATGGTATTGCAATTGCAAACTTTTTCTCACTCATAGTATCTTAAAAATGAACAATTATTAATCAGATAGCAATTTGAGGCCCTTCATAAAAACCTAACTTTATGAAAAATGGTAAAATATAAAATCTTATGGAAAGCAAATGTAGCAACATGAAAATTTTTTCTATCCATTATTTTTCTATAACCAATGTTCAAAATTAATAATTATATACTTAATTATTATTGACATTTCTGTATTTGTCTGTAAACATTAAGGTATTCTTAAGCTGAGTAATATCTGTACTTGGAAATGTAGGATCTTGACTCCAGAAGTAGAAATGGGCCACTGAAAGGTGGTTCTTACTATCATCGGATGCCTTATTTAGCTCTGAAGTTTCTTAGATCTAAGTTTCTAAGTTTCCTGGGGGGAAAAAGGTGAAAAAGAGAAACGTATTATGATGTATGTCTTTGATATTCTTATAAAGTACAATTTGCAAATTCATCTCCAGAAATGTACTCTTCCCCCAGAAATTGGACACAACTCATTGATTAATCTTAGGTTGCATTATTTCTCAGAATGAATGCTTAGGGGATATAGAAAATGGCTTGCTTCTGCTATAAATGCAAACAATTTTAAAGCTGAAAGTGATTTTGGAGGACATCTCTCTCTATATATATATATTCTGATATTTTATGAACAGTTGAGCTGGATCTATAAAAAACAGATACTATTTCTGAGAACACTTGACTGTTAAGCAATAACAGCTCACCTAGAAACAAGTGGCCCCAGATCTCCATTATATCCCCCTTATCCTCCCTTTTTGGGTCTCAGAACTTGACACTGCCACTCAACCTCCCCTTTTGGCCCATCTAATCTTCTCTCCTCAGGTCATCAGAAGCTTCTGATTAAAAAATTCCCACCAGTATTTTTTTGAACAATTCCTATTATTAGATCAAGATAAGAATGTAAGTTTCTGGTCCTTCAGATAAATAACCTTAATATATAATTTCTTACAGAAGTTGAATCTTTGATTCTAAGAAGTTGAGTCTGTCTTGCCTCTTTCTTTTTTTTTTTAAATTGTAGTAAAACACAGTGGCTTCAATCTGATCTAGGTCATTAGCTCCAAATTCAGATGTTTCCATCTATTACTACCATTAGCATGATCATATCCAAATAGGCAAAAGTCTCTTAACAAATCTGCATATAGATCCTGTAATGGAAAAACTTATGGCTTAAGATGAAATATTCATATACATCTTAGCAATAGTAGAACCCAAAATGGATTTCTTTGTTCTCTTTTCTATTCACACTTCACTTTGACATGAGAAGACTCAGTCTAGTGGCAATTCAAGTAAATTCTATAAAATGTTATGATTATGTTTAAGATGCTGTGTTATCTGCAGTGGCGAATTAGAAAGTCAGGAAATTGTCCATATTATCAAATAGAAAATGATTATAACACGGTAAGATTTTGATATATGCTATGAGAAAGTCAGCAACTAAATATTCTGTTATCACAGAGGAGGGGGTCATTACTTTGCTTGAGAGCAATGTAATTATTTCAGATGAGATAGTTCTTCATATTACTATCTGCAGTGATTGGAATGGCAATTACATAGATTGAGGTGAAGTGCTGTTCCTCCATTTTTCCAATAAAGGTGACTTTTAAAAATCTCTCTTTCCCAGAAAACTCCCTGGTCATTGACTGGTAGCACTCTCAGATTTTTTGTTTGTTGTCTAATATTCTCTTTGGGTTCTTCTTTTTCAGTATGGTCTGTTAAAGATTACGTGTAGATTATGTGTAGGCATTTATGTGTAGAACACAGCTCCAACAGGGTCAGAGTTGATTTAGTGGAAAATAATCAGGGACCAGTCTAGAGCAGGGGTACCTCACTTCTGTGGGCAAATGGTACTATACATTCACTCTTTTTTTGAATATAGTTGAATGGAATTTCAGGGCACTTCAAACAATATTGACTTGCCAATGTTTTCCAATTTTTTTGCATTCCTTCTCAAATGGTATACCGAATAACACCTAACGCCTTTGCCATAACCATTGGGAACTTTGTCTTAGAACCAGACCCTGAATTTAATTCTGCCCACTCAATGGGGCACATGACAAAGGAGCTGCTCTGTGATGTAACTCAGCCGTTGCAGGGTTCACCAGAGAAATCAGCTAGCGTGGGGGAGGAGGTGGAAATGCAAGAAGGCTCTTGCCTTTTTGATCATCCAATTGAAAGTTCTCTATTAGTACAGTTGAGCTTTTCTTGGGGGGGAGGTGTCAGAAATAGAATGATGAGTTTATTCCACATATTTATAGAAATATATCAAACAAAAAATGAAATTCTAATCAAGGGAACTTAAACTTGGTAGTTTGCTTATGTGTGCTCCCCTCCCCAGCCACAGATACAGTCCTTGGTGAACCTCACTGAGGAGCAGCAGACAGTGCTGAGGTCAGCTGGTCTCACTTCCCTCCTAGGAGGATATAATGGGAGATAGTGGTTGTTGGGATGTTAAATGTTCTACGTGAAATTTTTCTAAAAGTATCTCTCACACAAAGAAACATATTTCCCAGGTCAAGTTTTACCTTTCAAGTGCAGAGAGATAAAAATCACACTACTCAGAATGTATTCAACCTAACTCTTGCTGACTCTCCTATCAAATACAATAGGGAATTTTGGAGGAGTATTTCAGTGTACTTTCGATTATCCTATTCCTTTCTTCATTGCAGTGTAGCCAAGGGGTTAGAGTTTGAGGGATGATTATGTTACTGAATCATTATATAGATAATCCTTTTTTTTAACCTTCCAGTATATTTGAGTAGACAGAGAGAAATACCTGAAATTGGAACTGCAATCCAGCTGCCTTGATCTTTGATAATGAGTATATAATCTTTATCTTGTGACTTTGTGATTGCAAAGGCCTTGTGACTGAACTTCACTTGTATTTTATCCATTTTGTTCACTAAAGACAGTCCCTAATGTTTATTGATGAAGAGCTTTGGGTCAGTCCAGAACTAACCCACCCCAATTCCAAAGTTATCTTGATAACCAAAGCTGGATCTAATTAAAATGAGCCCACCTGGCCTGTGCAGTAGTTTAAACTTTAAATGACCTATTTAAACTGTAAATGACCTATACCTCATTATAATACTAAAATCACCCCCATCATCATATTAAGGCCCCCATTTTCTTCCATACGTTCTTTGACTCAGCATGTAATCAATCCATCTGCGCATGCTTAATAATTAATCACCTCTAATGACAACATCTGGAGCCATTGTGCTCATTATCCTAAAACCTGCCCATCTTTCGAAACTATAAAACTATCAGAATCACTGCAACTTTGGGAGACAGATTTTTAGGCTGGTAGGCCATATGATCTCCTACTTCACATCTAGCAATAAACTCTCTCTTTGAAACCCTGGTGTCTCAGGAATTGAACGCATTGGGCAGAGAATCCATCACTTTTGTCTGGTATGAGCACGTCACCACAAGTGTATTAAGAGAACATAAATGGACTGATGAAAAGGTGGAAGTAATACAGAGATGAAATGCTTATCTTTTAAGAAAATGTGCTGTTGTCTATCCCTGTTCCCTTCAATGGCATCTGCTTGGAAAGGTCTTTGACAATTTTGCTTGCCGTGAGTCCTTCAGCATTAGGGTTTTCCTGCACAGCTAGCCTTCCCAAGATCTTCAAGCTGACCTTGACATCTTTCAGGTGACAATACTACACTCTTGGCATCCATAAAAGAAAGGCTCTATGTGACTACACAGTAAACTCATATTCAAGTTTGTTGGTGTATCTTAAAAATATTCTGGATTTCATGTATCTATCAAATGTGGCTGGATTTCATACTTCTCCCTATTTAGGAGAAAAAATTATTTGTAAGAGGAAATCGCTAACATTTCTAAAAATCAAAATACAAATAAAAAAATATTGGCCGCAAGGCATAGGATTTGCTACTAATGGATCTTCATTTTTTTTTAAGAGGTAGAAGTGAAACATTTATTCAGAGGTCTTGCTATTTGAAAAATACAATTGCATTGATTGTCATTATTTTCAACTTGCCATGAATGGAAGTAAAATACTATCATGATAAAACCACCCAAACCTGAAGAGACTGACTATAAGTTAATCTAGTCCATGACCAGAACCAATATTCTAAAACCAATTCTTTAATGAATTGTTCTTAATATAGGATAACTAGGTTAACAATTGATTGGATTAAAGTCAAGACTTTGTCACATAAAATGTAACATGATGTGCACCTAGGAATAACTGTCACAAAAATAAATAATACCATTCCCATTTTCCACCACTTACTTCTTATACACGAAATGCAATAGCCCTTTGGTGCTATAATTACAAACCATGCCATTCCTGGCAACTCTACTGCGTATTCCATCTGTTTGCCAATAACTTCTTTGAGGTAGAACATGGCAGTAAAGAACATAAAGATTCTGTGGTTCCTTAGATACTATGGTTCATCAGGAAATGTTCTTTTTGACTAAAGTGATCCCTCTGACTAAATAAAGTTGGTTCGACTATTTATAAAATATGGGTGTCACATAAAAGACACTAGCCTCACAACCCTTTTCTAAGAACAACTACTTAGGACGCATTTCCTGCTTCTCCCATAGCAACCATATGCAAATTTTAAAAATCTTTTTACTTTCCCAAGATATATATCAAATTTTACCCTCTTCAATGGGTTTTCTTGGTCATCCCACTTGAAATTATTCTTTACTTACTTTGGGGTCTATCCTACCGACTCTTTGATTCATATGACATTTACTAAGTCAATTTGCATTGAGATGTAGAACTTGGGTGGCATCCTTTAAATATTTTTGCAAGTTTTATGACTATTCACGATCTGCATCTTTTACTGAGAGGATATTTTTATTCATGAGCCAATAGAGGACCCTCCTGCTTCTGTCTGAATATGCTAGCACTAATTTGGCCTTCTACAACATAATTATAGGACTAGGTGCTAGGGCTCTGGCAACTGTCCCAGAAAATATGAATGAATCAGGTGATTTCAGCCCTTTGGAATTTACTCCTGCCCCACTGAATTTTTAATTTTTCTTTACATGGACAGGCACCAGGAATTGAACCCAGGTCTCCGGCATAGCAGTCAAGAACTCTGCCTGCTGAGCCACCGTGGCCCACCTAGAGGGATCCCTTTTATTGAGTAAAAGGGGCTTGAGAGGTTTTTTTGGAGTGATCATGTAGAGCCAATCACTTAAGACCATACACATTTTTTTATAAAAGAATTACCAATCTCATCAGTGCTTTCAGAAGATTAAAGGGTAAAAAGGATACCAGTTTATTCTTATGTGTGTGAAGCCATAGTGATTCAAGTCAAAATTTCAGTGATAGAAATTGAAAGAAAAGAGAGAAGCAAGAGAAAGTTCAGAGTAACAATTTTGTTTTTTTAGCAAAATGTAGAATGCTCATGTAAGGATCATATTGATGAAAGAAATTGGAAAGCCTATGGATAAACTTTGCTTTTATGGTTAACAGTTTAGTTGTGGTTTGGATAAGAATTCAGAAACTAGATATTTATAACTCTGTCTTGGGGAATTGAAGTTTGAGATGAATTTTAAATTCCTCTGTGATTGATAACCTGTCTTACTTTTAAGCACTAATGAAAATGGTCTATGCACTGAGAAGGGCAATTCTTTCTCTGAAGTTATTTTATTTATTTATATTTTAATGTGTTGGAATAACATGCCCACGAGTCAGGATTTCTTTGGGGTTACTGCAGCATAAGAGAGCAAGTTCTCAGTATTGGGAAATCTACCTGCAGCAGTGAGTTGGGGGTGTGTTTAAGAGTGCTTTGTTGAAATAATGCTAACATAGGTAAAGAAATCAAAAGGTCAGAAAGAGAAACTGGCTGTGTTCATGAAGAAGGAACAGTGAATGATGAGTATTGTAGTAAACATTTTGAATTTGCAAAGTTTTAACCTATTAAAATGAAAATGCATTCTATCATATCAGATGCAGATGTTAATTCTGTTATATCATTTTTCATTTCCTTGCAATTTTCTCTTATCTTATTCATTTTGGCTTATATCTAATCCTGGTGTATTTTAAAAAAATTATCTTTCTTTGCTGCTTCCAAAATCAGCAAGTAGGCAATGGGCCTATAACTCTTAACTTGGATACAAGAGGTCTCTTAGTGTCCTCTAATTAGTTTCAGGGCATTTGTGAAATTGTATGCAAAATTGTGTTGGTGTTCAGTTTTCTCAGTAGAGCTTTCAGCAGAGTGTCAAAAAAGTTCCTGCTACACAGAGATTACTTTTCAGTTTTTGAGTTGATAGGCATTTGTCCATATAAATGTTCTGTAAGTAGTTAACTACTATTGGCAATAATTTCTATTGTTTGTGTCAGGGCCACAGCTAATTCTTAAAGGACCCTTTAACAGTTCCGATTATAAACACAGGTTCATCCTGCACGTGTTGGTGACCACTGCACATTGTTTCTTCCAAGTTCCTCTCCCATTGGCCTAGCTTATTGCGTGAAATATTCTGTGAGTTAGATAACTGAGATAGAAGAATTCTTCCACAAAGTCCTGGTAATAAAGACCTATTGCTTGCATGGGGCAGGTGTGAAATTGACCTCTGGGTAATTGTCACAAAGCCTTTGACTATTTAAATTTCATCCTAACTTGGAAAACAAGATCTATGAGGGCACACATGCTTGTTTATTTTTGTTCACTCTTGTATCTCTAGTATTTAAGATGTTGCTCTGCATATAATACATGTTCAGAAGATTTATAGAAGAAATAAGGAATGAATCAATATCCGCTTTAGTGGTCCTTTGCTGTGGTGAGAATAGTCCTTTCTGGATGGATTTCATCCTTTATTTAATCCTGTACCTGCTCTTCTACTTTTCTTCAGCCTCAGCATCCTGGTTCCATCAGATACTCCTATTATTTCCCACAGCTTTAATTTTATCCTTCTTTGCCAAATTCTTATCATAAGCATTTGCATGTCCTTAGACTTCACAATGTAAAAATACAGAAAAACGGAATCCTTCCCTTGACCTGCTCATATCCCCTTAAAACTTTATATGTCTCCTTTTTTGTAAAGGCAAAATTTTCCAGAATTGTCAAAATGTGTCCTCTTATTTTCTCTTCTTCTATTTGCCTTTCCTATTGCAATTTCATTTTGTCCCAGACTACTCCTCTAAATACAGATTTTTTAACACCACTAAGCATACCTTCTTATTTGTTAAATCAAGTAGTCAATGATTTCAATTCTAATATTGATTCCCAGGTAGGATTTAGCACTGTTGTGCATTTCTTTCATATTCAAATAGTTTCCTCATTAAGTTCTTATCATATCATCCATTTCTTGTTTCTCTCCTACTAATATAAATGACTTATCTTTCCCAGTCTCATTTGGGTCTTCTCTTTCTCTGGATGTTCCAAAAAAAATGTTTTGTTCTTCAAGACTAAGTCCTGGACCCACCATTCTCACTCTGTCTTGACTCTGGAAACATATCTAAATGGATAGATGACTAAACTTATCCTCTTTCTCCACAAAATTTCTCTTCCTCTTATGTTTTCTATCTCAGTAAATAGAACAATAATACAGCAAATAATATAATTCCCCTAAATCTTTCAAATCCCTCTACCAGTATTGTTACCTCCTTAACTTTCTAATCTAATATGTCTTCATTTCTTTGTCTGGCTCTCAACTTGCCTCCATCTTCTCTTGTCTTTCATCATTTTCTTTAATCTACATAGAATTGAGTGATCTTCTTCTACAATGCAAGTGCAATCCTATCCCCTTTATGATTAAAAGCCTGTACTAACTCCAAATTTCAACTAATCTTTATGTAAAAATTCATTCCTTATGTGATCCCTCCTTACCTCAGTCACTTTGACCAGAACAACCTATCCACTTTGATATGCTATGGTGGGCTCTCTTCTATCTCCAACAATTCTGCATATTTTCATGATTGTGACTTTCTAGTTTCTCTTTGGCCAGATGGTTCCTTCTCATACTTCACATTGCAACTTAAATTTTACTTCTGCTGGGAAGCCTCTTAGATGTCCCTATTCCTATGTGGGATTCCTATGTGCTCTGACAGAACTAAGTCATTCCCCTATCATTTTCTTTGCCTACTAAAAATTCATCATATTACATGGTAATTGGCTATGTTCTTTGTAACATCCCTTACCAGAACCCAAGCTCAATTTGAATGACAACCTGTTTTAAATTCCACTTCTCTACATTTAGTGTCCTTAACACAACATCCAAAACATTGTGGGTACTCACTAAATACTGTTGAAAGAATGAATATATAAATGGAAATGTGCGTGTTTTTGTTTTTGCTGTTGTAGAATATATAACATTTAGCATTAACTTGATTATCGTCCATTCCTCATTCTGTCTCCTTGAATGACATAATATCTGCAAAAAGTTCAGGCAAAGGAAATAAGTTATGTTTTCATAATTCCATGATGGTTAATTATTGACAACCTGGGTAGGGTTATGGTGTCCAGTTGTTTGGTTAAGCAATCACTGGCCTGATTGTTACTCTGAGAGAATTTTGTGAATTGCATCTATGGTTTATGATGTCTACAATCAACAAATGAGATTGCCTTCAGCAATGAGAAGTCTCATCCAATCAGCTGAAGGTCTGAACAGTAGAATTAATTATTTCAGCAGTCAGAGAGAAGAATTTCTATCTGTACTTCAGCCAGATGGCTTCTCCTGGGGAAATCATTGAAACTTTCATCAAAGTTCCCAATTTGCAGTCTGTCCTGGGGATTCCGACTTATCAATCCCCAAGGTCACATGAATAATTCCTATAAAAAAGGTCATCATATTTTCATGTGTGTATGTATATTTGTTTCAGTTCTGTTTCTCTGGTGAATCTGACTAATACAAAGGCCCACTCCCCTTCAAGTCATCTGTAATTCTTCTGGGTGTTTTCTTATTGCAAAAATATATTTAATCAAATAACTACCTTCTACACATGGGATAGAGCTAGTCAATATGAAGTAAATGAGTTGTTTCAATATTAAGTGAGAACACTGTTTTTGAGAAATGTACTGATTTCAAATGGCAGAGTGAGTCTTATTTTGTGAAAAGAATCTTTCAAATGAAGCTGCTTGTGCAGTTGAAGATATCAACACTTTGATATTTCAAAGCCTGAATTATTCAGGTACCACAGAGCTGAGCATTCTACATCTGCCAGTGTCACATTTATAAAGCTCAGATGGCTAAGATGCCATGTTCTGTTCAAGTCTTATGATATTTGAAATTAAGAGAAGAATCCCTTTCATTTCAGCAACTCCTAAGGGCTCCTCCATTCTTCAAGCTGTTGCTGTGAAGCTCAGCATTCATTAAATGCTTGCTTGCAATTTGAATACATTGGTAATGGAGTGGACAGCTTCCGAGCTTGGATGTTCAGTTTATACTTTGGGGCAGGGAAAACTTTTGATAGCTCTGAGAATGGTGATTGAATCAATGGTTTGGTTTGGAGTCATAAATTTATTCGATAAATTATCTGAGCGGAGTGAACAAATTCCTGCAAAGCATCCACCCACGCTGTACCCATGTTTCCCTATACGGCATTCAAAGAAGATGTTTCCCTCCTCCCAGACAGTTTGAGAATCTCTTCCCAAGAAATCAAGTGCAAACACTGGGATCTTCTCCCCACATTATAAAACATCATTTTCTGCTATTCCCTGTGATGTTAAACTTCGTGTCCATTGGCTTGAAGTCACAACTGTAAACCTTTTGTTTGTCAAACATACTCGAGTTATACATCCATTTCTAGTACAATTTGCTTCAAGAATGCTAGTCCCCAGCCTTGAAGAAGATGTCACTTGAATCTATCTGAAATTATTTTGGAAGTGACATTTGGATTGAATGAGCCTTGTGGTAAAAAGTAATTTTAAATATTCAGGGGATATAATACATGAACTAGGAGAGGTATATGATCAATAACATTGATCAATAACACACTATACTTTCACGTCCAGCCCATGCATAATCCAGCTTCAAACAGGTTACTCGATAAGTGGTTTTTAATCAAGAATGGATGAAATAGTTTACAATATGTAAATTAATCTAGAATGATTTTTATCAAAAGTGAAATTGTTAAAAATGCCTAAATAAAATAGTCAAAGTTCTTACCACATTTTTGAAGTAACACTGGCCTCTTTTCTACTCCTAGGATATACTTTCTTTCTTTGGGTTTTTCGTCACCACAATAACCAACCTACTTCTGAGCCTGCTGCAGACCTAGCCTACCCTTTTAGGGTCTCACAGAGTGCCTCCTCTATGAAGGATTTTCTTACTACTTCAACCCAGAATGGTTTCCCTTGCTTCACATTTATATGACTTAACATCTGCCCTATTTATTGGGCATTAAGCTATCCATTGCCTTGTGACATCTGTTCTATTTCTGGGTGATACTGCTCTTGACCTTTTTATATACATATCTTGTCTCCCTAACTAGATGGAATGCTCCTTGAGGGCAGGGTCATGAATTGAATCATATATTTTTACACCTAGAAGAAACTTTAGAGACGAAATAGTACAACACCTTCATTTTATAATTGGGAAGAAAAGAGTCTGGTAGAAGTTAAAAGACAGATTTAAGGTCAAACAATAATTTAGAGAGCCAGAAATAGAGTTCTTGGCTTGAAATACACTGCTCTTTATAGTGTATTCTACTGTAACTTTCATAACATATCAGAGTTGGAGTAGGCATTAGTAATACAACAACCTCACTTTATAGAGTGAGAAACTGAAACTCAGAGAAGCCGTGAGATAACTGCCAGTGTCATATATTGAGTTAATTCTAGCAGTCCCAGGACTACAATGCAGATTTCCCGACTGTTAGCACAATGCTTTGTCCTCTGACCTAACCTTCCTTCATCTTTTTATAGTCTCCCAAACTTCTGTGTATAGAGTAAATACCTATTAAACAGCTGTTAAATTTTATAAGTAATAAAAAAATCAGTGTCTGCAGTAGTGAATCCTAGAATCTGACATTTCAATGGAAATTGAGAAATAATAAACTTCAAAGTTTAACTTCAGTCTCCTTCCTTTATTTTTTCTCTGTATTCCACACAATTTTATTTTAAGATATGCAAATTGTGTATAAAAATGGATAGGTACAAGGATACATCTATTTACTGAAAAAATAAACCTTCTGCCCTGTACAGCTTTATGGAGTCAAATCCTCACCGTTTTGTGCATGCTGGTTCTATTTTTTCAGAGCTCCTATCTGTTCAGAACTCAGTTGGGTTTATCTGCCTCTTTTCAATTTATCTTTGGCCACTGGTTTCTTCTTAAATTTGGAAAATTCTTACTTGTTGTGTTCATGTGCAAAATAAGCCTGTACAATAAATATAACCCTTTGCCCAGAGAAGGCCATGGGAGGATTTCAATCGTAATCAGGGTCTCTATGCACTTGGCAATGAGAAGCATCTCAGATTTTTTGTTTTCCCTAACTCCATAAAACTGAAAACACTGTCTCTGTAAATCTCAAAAGTTCAGGAATCTTTTCACTTTAAATTGATGAATTTTGCTTCAGTTGGTCCCTTTTGTTTAATAAAGTTTATACTGGATTCAGCACTTACTGTGATCCTTAGAAGAAACTGTATCTTATGGAAGAAACACTGCCACTGATAAACTGGGTGATTTTTAACCAAGTCACTTAATGTCTTTGGGCTATTTCTTCACCTTGCAAAAGCAAATAAACAAACAACAAAAGCGTTTGAGTTAAATGATCTCTACAGCAACCTGCCTCTTCTCTCTCTTGATAATTGCATTAAGATGGTAGATTGAAGTCACTATTCTATTTCCCCTCCTGCAGAAATCCTTGAAGATTACATAAAAGCTATTTTATAAATCTTAATTTCCAGGAATGCTAGAAATAATGAAAGTTACTATTAGAGTGCCAGGAGATTTTAGGAGTTTCTGGAAGATAACACCTAACATTTATTGAGGATTTACAATGTCCTAAGAACTTTGTCAATGTTAGCTCACTTACTCTGCACAACAATTCTGTGAAATAATTGTTGTTAAATTCCTCATTTTATGGATAAGAAATCAGGAGCACTGAGTCTTTTTAAAACATTTTTATTGACAAATCTTTACACACATACACACACACAGTTCATGCATGGTGTACAATCAAGGCTCACAGTGTCATCACATAGTTGTGTATTCATCACCATGATCATTTTTAGAATATTTGCATCACTCCAGAAAAAGAAATAAAAACTCATACATCCTTTACCCCTTACCTATCCCTATCATTAACCACTAGTATTTCAATCCACCCATTCAATATACTCCCTATTATTTATTTTTTTATCCTTATTTTCTTTTCTTTTAAAATTCTTGACTTAATCACATCTGCAAAGGGCTCAAATGAACATGGCACATTTACAGGTTCCAGGGATTAGGACCTGCTCGCTATCTTTGGGGGACACTTTTCAGCCTATTACAGTGGGGTACCTCCAAAGCTCACTTCTACTGAAGCACCTATTTGTAACTAGTAAAAATATACCTATTTGTACCTAGTACAAATACATCTATTTAGCTCTAGTACAAACACAAAAGTATTTAAAATGATAACCCAATTCTGTGGGTCCAGGCTGAAATGTTTACTTTAGCCTTATGTTTCCACAAACTTTCACTAAGTAATCTGGGTATGTCTCTGGTGCTTGCAAACTGAACCAAACAATGGCAAATTGGCTGATGTTCTTAAGAATAATGGTTCATTTTGTAAATTTTCAAGTTACCAAAATATCAATGGTTGGTAGATCTTTTGGGACTGTCGTTTCAGCCCACATTTCCTCAATCTGAGAACCACTTCCCCACCTACTAGAGTGGGCCCCTTTAGCAGAGCTAAATGTGATGTGAGCAGAGTTGACTGGACTTGGATAGGGACTTGACTACGACCAATTGGGCTCTCTTCAGAGACTTGGAACTTGGACCCAAGGCACTGTTTTGGCATTGAAACGTTTTGTTTCATTTTGTTTTTTTTTAAGGAATTTATTTTATTTAATATTACTTTGTCTGCCTATAGTTTTTGTTTTTTGTTTTTTACACCATTTTTTGTTGTAAAACATAACATATATATATTGTTACATATATGTATATATATATGTGTGTGTATATATATATACAAAGAAGAGAAAGAAAAAAGCAATAATTTTCAAAGCACACAAGCAGCTACAGAACAGGTCCCAGAGTTTATCATGGGCTACAATTCCCTCATCTCAGATTTTTCCTTCTAGCTGCTCCAAAACACTGGAGGATTTACCAGAATCATAATAATGGAATCATGCAGTATCTGTCCTTTTGTGTCTGACTTATTTCACTCAGCATTATGTCCTCAAGGTTCGGCCACATTGTCATATGTTTTGGGACATCATTTTGTCTAAATGATGCATAATATTCCATTGTATGTATATATATATCATATTTTGTTTATCCATTTGTCTGTTGATGGCTCCTGGGTTGTTTCCATCTCTTGGCAATTGTGAATAATGCTGCTATGAACATTGGTGCGCGAATGTCTGTTCATGTCACTGCCCTCAACTCTTCTGGGTATATTCTGAGCACTGATATTACAGGTTATAGGACAAATCAAATATTCAGTTTTTTGAGGAATCGCCAAACTGACTTCCACAGTGGATTCACCATTATACATTTCCACCAGCAGTAGCTAAGTATTCCAATTTCTCAACATTCTCTCCAACATTTATAGTTTCCAGTTTGTTAATACCAGTCATTCTTATAGGTGTGAGACAACAATATCTTATTGTTGTCTTAATCTGCAGCTCCCTTATATTCAGTGAAGATGAGTAGCTCTTCATGTAATTTTTAGCCATCTGTATTTGCTCTTCAGAAAAGTGCCTATTTATTTCCTCTGCCCATTTAATAATTGGTTTTTTTTTTCTTTTGTTGTTGAGCTGTATAATTTCCTTATGTACATAGGATATTAAGCCTTTATCTGATAGGTATTTTCCAAATATTTTCTCTCATTGAGTTGGCTGCCTTTTCACCTTTTTAACAAAGTCCTTTGAGGCACAGAAACTGTTGATCTTTAGGAGTTCCCATTTGTCTAATTTTTCTTTCATAGCTTGTGCTTTAGGTGTGAAGTTTAAGAAGCTACTTCCTGGTACTAGATGTTGAAGATGTTTTCTTCAAGAAGATTTGTGGTACTGGCTTTTAATATTTAGATCTTTAATCCGTTTTGAATTAATTTTGGTACAGGGTATAAGGTAGGGGTCCTCTTTCATTCTTTTGGCTGTTGAAATCCAGTTCTCCAATGCCCATTTATTGAAAAGACTATTCTGTCCCAATTCAATGGATTTGCAGGCCTAATCAAAGATCAAATGTCCATACATTTGGTGGCCAATCCCTGCACTCTCAATTTTATTCCACTGGTTGATCCTTCTATCACTGGTCAATCTTTCTATCTTTGTACCAGTACCATGCCATTTTCACCGCTGTAGCTTTACAGAAAGTTTTAAAGTCAGTAAGTGATAGTCCTCCCACTTTGTTTTTCAATTTTAGGATATCTTTAGATATTCGGGGTCTCTTCCCCTCGCATATAAATTTGATAACCAGCTTTTCCAAGTCTTCAACATAGGTTGGTGGGATTTTTATTGGTATTGCATTGAGTCTGTAGATCAGTTTGAGTAGAATTGACATCTTGATGATAGTGAACCTTCCTATCCATGAGCATGGAATATCTTTCCATCTATTTAGGTCATTTTTTATTTCTTTTTGCAATTTTTTTTTGTAATTTTCTGTGCATAAGTCCTTGACATTTCTGGTTAGGCTTATTTCTAGATACCTGATTCTTCTGGTCACTATTCTGAATGGAATTTTTTCCTTATTTGTCACCTCTGATAGGTCATTGCTTGTTTATAGAAACATTACTGACTTTTGTATGTTAATCTTGTATCCTGTCACTTTGCTGAATTTGTTTATTAACTGAAGTAGTTTTGTTGTAGATTTCCCAGGGTTTTCTAAGTATAGAATATGTCATCTGCAAATAATGAAGGTTTTACTTCTTCCTTTCTTATTTGGATGACTTTTATTTCTTTCTCCTGTCTAATGGCTCCAGCTAGTACTTCTAGTACAATGATGAATAATAATGGTGACAATGGGCATCCTTGTCTCATTCCCAATCTCAAGGGGAATGTTTTCAACTTGTCACCATTAAGTATGATGCTGGCTATGGGTTTTTCATATAAGCTCTTATTATATTGAGAAAATTGCCTTTGATTCTTAATTTTTGAAGTGTTTTTATCAGGAAAGGATGTTAGATTTTGTCAAATGCTTTTTTTGTCAAATGCATGTGATATGCATATTTCTTTTAACTCACCTGTCCATACCCTGGATAAAAAGAGATTCAGCTGCAAAGTTTTTATAATCACACAGTCACATTATGAAAGTTATATTGCCATGCAGTCATCTTCAAGAAATTAAAGCTACTGAAACACAGCTCGACAGTTTCAGGTACTTACTTCAGCTACTCCAATACACCATAAACTAAAAAGATGTGCCTATATAATGCATAAGAATAACCTCCATGATAACATTTCAACTTTGTTTGAAATCTCTCAGCCACTGAAACTTTATTTTGTCTCATTTTTCTCTTTCTTCTTTTGGTTAGGAAGCCTTTCTCAATCCCATGATCCCTGCCAGGTCCTAGCTCATTCCAGACTCCCATTCCTTGGATTTGACAATAAAGAGCTTGAGTTGGTTTGCATATCTATGTATCTCAAGGCTCTATGTGCTTCCTTTTCTTGGAGTTCAGCCCTTTTCCAGTAGTTCGTACTGTCCAATTCAAAAAGCCTCTGTTTTTGTTTTGTTTTGCTTTGCTTTGTTCCCTTCAGCTTGTCCCCTCTCTGCCAGGGCAAAAAACTAGTTCCTTCAGTGCTTATTCCAGGTTTATCTGTGTTGGGGGCCAGTTTTCAGCAGTCAGAGTCTGTTAATTAATTCTGCAACTGGAGCTTTGTTGAGCTAAGCCCTCACTGCTGGTAGAATCTGTTTCCTTTCGCCTCAGGGAACCAGCCTGCTGTGCTTGTGAGGAAGGAATGCTGGCCTCTGTGGCTTGGGAGACTTACAGTTCTGTGCGGGATCTCAGCCATTCCACCTGGTCCAGACTGCTGTATACTGTGGTCTGGTCACTGATGTTTCCTCAGCAGTTGTTCTGTATCATTCCTGGCTATTTACTAGCTACTCTAACACTGAGTCTTTAAAGTAACATATTCAAGTGTGCATAGCAAGTTAGCCATGAGCTGTGTTTTATACTCAGAATAAGTTTCCAGAGCTTGTGTTCTCAACTCTTGCTTTCCCCTGTCTTGTTTAGAGATACCATGTGTTCAGGGTACTAGATAAACGAAAACTAAGAAGTCTACAAACTTCCACACCCACAGGAGAAAACAACTGAGATATAATAACCTTTCCAGATTGAAAAACATCAAGAGCTAGAAAGTGTGTTAGACGGTGGGCAGTTGTGGGTGCTAGGTATTTGGTTAAAACTCAATGTCTAATGCTAAAACTTTACTTGGACAGCGAGACACTAGATTTGAGCTTGATTTTTTAAAAATGCGTGTTTTTATTCTCCTTAATCCTTTCTGAATTGTCATGTTGTTTCCTGTGCAGTATATCCTACCAACATTTTTATTTGTTTCTTTGTGTCCACTGTCATCATTTGAACTGTTCATTGAGGAGTTTATTGAGAATTCCATTATGTGCCTATCACAGTATAAGCTACTAGCTACAAGGAATGCAAGATAAATAGATGAAAAGATCTTAGAGACTTCACAGAATTTGTGGTATATTTGGAGGGAGAAAGCCTATACTAGAGGGCAATTGAATTATAAAGTGAAAAGTTTATGGTGATCTTATGTTGTAAACTCTGTCATGGGAACAGCCACTCAAATGACATCTACTCCTGTCTCTGCTATTAAGAAGCACTTCATCAACTGAGGCTTAGTTACTTTACCTGTAAAATGGAAGATGTAGACTTGTTTGTCTCTAATCTCTTTTCCTGGTACACATATCTCTTTTCCTGATGCCTTTGAGTTTTGATTAGATCTTGGAGTCCCCTTTTTATTTCCCCTCTTCAGCTGTACTAGTTATGTATTTTATGGTAGGTGATGCTTTAATATACTTGGTAAGAAATTTGGTGTTCTTCAAAACAAATTTCAATAGACAAAGGCCGACCTCTCAAGGAAATGGTCTACCATTTTATGGCTAAAACTAATCTTTTAAAATTACATAATTAGAATGGTATGATGTTGGCTCAGAAGCAGAATTCTTGCCTGCCATGCCAGAGACCTGGGTTTGATTCCTGGTGCCTGTCTATGCAAAAAAAAAAAAAAACAATAAAATAAAATAAGTACATAATTAGGTGAAAAGGGACATTATCTGCCTGATTGCCTTCGTCCAGTCAGCAATCCTTAGGATATATTAGTGAAGGTTGTGAAATTGTCTTCCTTAAAGTAAATGACAGATGACGTTTACGCTGCATATCAACTTTTATTTTTGCCTCCAATATATTCGTATTTTATCCATTTCATTTTGGCACCAAATGTCTTCATTTCAGCTGCCTTTCTTTCTCAAAGCACATTTAACCAGGTGTCTTTGAGCATTTTTAAGCCTCAGTCATTGATTTGGCACTTCTTAAAAGAAGAGCTTGAGCAGAAATCTGGCCTTTTATGTTTTAATTGTCCTTGATCAAAGGATCTGCTGCTGGATCCCCATACATATCTTTTTCTTATGTGTCTATTTTTATTTCTTTGACTGAATGATCTTGGATTCTTAGCTTCAACGTCACTGGTTTTAATTTAGGGATTCATCTGTATGAAGGTAAATGCTTATCTTCCTTTGCTTTGAGTTTAGACACATGACACATGATACATGTTGTTTACTATAGCTATGCAAATGCTTCAAGTGCTGAAGCCCTGGTAAAGACAATTTAGTACAATTTGGATTTATTAGGAATGATGAGAAAAGGATATTTGAAATAAAACTCTTAGGGATAGTTGAAATAAAATTATATTAAAAAATTCCTAGGAATCAAAATTATTAATAGCACATTCATGCATAATTAATTACCTCAACCAAGCAGTGAAATTAACACAACCACAGAGAGATTCCCCAGAACTCCATGGCTAGTGATACAAAACCATGACTTACAATTTCCAAAGATGATTCAACACTAGAAGTTCAATGCCTAACTATGAAAATATGGTGTTAAAAAGAATTATAAATGCATTTTGTCAACTGTCTTGCATTCCACTTTATTGAATCCACGTTTGCATACTAAGATGCTTAACTCATCCAGATTAGAGACTCTCTACAAATGTATTCTAAAAAAATTAAATAAGAAATAGAGATATTTGTGATTTATTGCATCCCTTCTAGGAAAAACATCTTACTTAATTAAAGAAGGTTCAGGTGACCATAAGTTTCAATTAATTTTACCTGTAATTTAAGATTGTTAAAAAGTGTAGGAGGAGAATAAATATAGCTCAGAAGTAAGCTAAAACCACTTTAATTCTCCTGGTTTATTAAACCTATTCAAGTTTTTGATGGTCTATGAAATCAAGGTGCTCCATCAATTATTATCTCAAAAGATTTTGGAAACATTTTAAAAGTGAGAAGTGAGTAAATTATGGGTTTGTCTTTTAAAATGTGTTTTATTATGTCATTACTTCAAATAATGTCAGTAACTCAGTACCAGTTTGAATGGTTATGGAACATTTGTAATTCAAGGGGGTGTGATTATCATTGTATATTCTGGTATATAAAAGACTTTAGCCAGATTACTTTTTATCGGCTCATGAATTTAGATGCAGTTCTTTTAGTTCCATAATGCAGCTGTCTAGGGGTAGATATATGCAACTCTCCAGATTGGCTGCCATTGAAAACTTGTAGTCTGAAACTTGGTAGTTCAGGGTGGGGAGGGATTGTGGCTCATGGGGAAAACATTTTGAAATAAATAGCTACACCAATGACCAAAAAAAATGTGATTTTGTTTAGCTGTTTCTCAGGTGATATTTTTGTTCTCTGTCTATACATAGAATGCAAAGAAAGAAAAAAAGCCTTCTCTGGATACAGTTTAATGCCATTCTGTATATAATAAATGCCAATTTTTCCAATCATCCAACAAATAAGCTTTTCTGACACTGAGAATCATTCACTTAACTGCAAATCTGTTCTCTCCATTTAATGTGGCTTTATTAACAATATTTGCCATCAGAAATTTTCAGCCCATCAGCTGATGAAGAATGATGCATTCTCCTATTGTTAATGTTCAACTTAAAAAAACAATTCTTAGTCTTCAAACCCTGAACAGGCATACTATTTACTCTTAAAAGAGACGTATGCTGAGTAAGCAAAGTCAAAATCACTTATGCAGACTTGGTCATAATCTCTGAATAATGAAAAGTCCCCCAAAAGATAGAGTAGGATGCAAGTTTGCATTTCATTCAGATATGCTTGTATCTGTTTATTACAGAAAGTTTCATCCAGGATTCTCAATAATGAGTAGTGTATAATGTGACAACTAGGAAGCAAATATATGGGAATTGTGGATACTCTAAAGTCCCTATTCATGTGAGAAAGAGAAGCTGTTAGAAGACTATAAATAAAATCAGATCTTAATAAATATGTGACATCAGATGTGTGGTTTTTAGACCCAGAAATACTGTATCTGAGCCTACTTTGGCACCGTTTCCCCACATTCCTCCTTATAGTAACCTTTTGTTCTAACACCACACAAGGGACACCTAACTAAGCTCAGACTGATCCAAGAGGGCATCCAGGATGAACAAGTCCTGCTGCTTAACCTGAAGGACTCACAGGAATTTGCTGGAAAATAGAAGTGAAAGAGCAAGCACTAAAGAAACCAGGAGAGAAGAGACAGCCTTAATATTGGCAAAGAGATGCAAACCACAGTGTGTGAAAAGAAGAGCAAATTTTAGTAGTAAAGTATAAAGTGACATTTATAGAATCAGAAGATACTATTTTATAGCATTGTGTAGTTTTGGAAGCAAGGTATATCTTTGTTAATTAATTCTGTTTTAACTATTATTAAGTATTCGGTCAGTGATATGAATATGTTGTCTCATGCTAGCCATGAGACAAACCCTACAGAGTTTGCACTGTTAACCCTCCTATTAAAAAAAAGAAAAAAAACTTCTAGAGAAGTAATTGTTTTAAGGATCACAACCATTCAGTGGCAGTATGTGACTTAAGTAGAAGTGTGTCTAAATCCAAGCACTGTGTTCTTTCTCCTACCTTAGGAGGCTTACTAGAAAGGATATTAAAAGTGCAGAGCAGAGAAAACTTCATGACAGGCTGGAATGCTTGGCCAAAACAAAATGTAACCTTGGCAAATGTATTTAGATAAAACACAAACAAAAACTACAAAAGCACATCATATATGTGGAAAGTTTAAAAACCATTATGAGAAAAAAAAAGCCTTAGTTTACAACATATTCAATGTATGATGCTTGTTTAATTTGCCTCTCAAAATATACTTTTCAAAACATGATCCATTCTAAATTCTCTCACAAGGTAATATGGCATTATTTCAAGAGAATGGGTCAGAGAAGGGTGGGGTATAGTCAAGAGGTGGCATGGCACCTGCCTCCAGGGGCATGGCAGTGATTTGGAAATGAAGCAAATGGAGACACTAGCTGTGATGAAACAGCTGGGTGCATGAGACCCAGCACTCGAAGTGAAAGGTGAATCACGGTTCAGGAAAGATCCAGTTTACAGTCATAGAGGAGAAAAATCCAGGCAGTGGCTTGAACTCAGGAGACTTGGGAGAACACAGACACCCTTTTGGAGATACATCGCTTATCTCCAAGTCTCCAGGAGTGGCAGGAGGGAAGGTCTCTAATCTGGAGCTATGTGCAGAATAAGGCAGGATGGCATGCCTCCTCAACCCTGAGTGGTAGGGGTGGTAGACCCCTAATCTTTGAAGCTATCTCGGAACCAGACTGAGTAAATGGGTACCAAAGCTTAGGAAGATTTCTATAAACTATGTCAACCTTGAGGGAAAGCAGATGTGAGTGTTCCAGAGGACACGGGCCTTCCTGCCAAAGAAAAAGCCTCACAAATTTTAAGTGAAAATGTCAAGGGATAATCAATCAAAAGAAACAGAATGAAATATGTGTGTGGGTGCTTCTATGTCATTTTTTTTAAAAAAAAGAAAGAAACTCACAAAATAAATTGAAAGCCTATTAGTTGCGATCAGTTATGATCTTAGATGCGAAAGAAGTACTGCGTAAGGTCTTATTGGGTAGAAGTCCTATTGGGAGAAGAAGCAGAGAAACCATTGAAAAATTTCTGCTTTAATCACACTTGTCTTGGGATCTGGAGCAGAGCTGATCTTTAAGTGGGGACATAAGGGAGAAGATTGGAGGGCAGGGTAATGACAGTGACAAAGAAAACAAAATAAAGAAAGAAGATTCTGATCTTAGGTGGTACCACAAATGTGACACCTAGAGTAAGAGTATAGTCCTGCTCTGCACACATTAATGAGATCATATCTTGGACTTGCCACTGCCTTTGGTTGTGTACTGTGATGCCAGTGCTTGTGCATGACAGCAACTTGAGCACATAGCTCTCCAATTTCCTTAAGATACTGAGAGTATATGATAAGCAGACCTAACCAAGGCAAGAGTAGCACCATGTTGCATTTTCCCTGATCTCTTTGTATTTTTAAGGAGGACTGCAGAAGAAAGCAATGATTAGCTGAAAGACGAAATAGTAAATTTTTAGACATCATAATCTGTTGCTGGGTAAAGAGTCCTTCAAAATGCCCCTGAAATGACCCCACATAGGTTCCTAATTCCTCTTATTATGTATAAAATAGTCCTATTAGAAACTGAGGATGTATTATGAATAATGAGGCTGAATTTTAATAAAAAACATGTCTTTCCTAATCTAAATGTTCATTCCATCAAACTGAAAAGAATGTTAATCTAAGTGCTATTCTCTTGACACTTGGAAGCCTTGACTCATTCTATTAAGATTCCTCTCCACTCTCTCAATACCCTAAGATAACAGAGAAACCATGTTTATTTTTTTAATGGGGAATTTTCTTAGATGCAACATTTATAGAAAATGTTCCAATATATCTATAAAACAGAAGGAAAGTTCCCAGAACAAAAGAGCATCAGCTTCATCCACAGTTGTGTCATTTAAGCTATTGACTAAAGAAATAATTTTCTCTTCTCAATTCAGGAAAAATACTTGTTGATTAAGAATGATATGCCTCACATTCTGCTGGGTTCTGCATATTGTAATCTCTACCTTTAAGGAGCATAAACTCTACTTGAGGACACCAGACATTATAACAGAATCAGTTAAATTAACATATAAAACCGTGTAAGATTGAATGTTACAAGCTATTAGTTGTTCACAATCAGGACTTCCCCTAATGTCTGCAGGACCCAGGCCAAGAGCACAAGTGAAGGCCAAAATGTAATATATCTAATTATTTAAAAGCCATAAACATTTATAACAACCTGGAAAACCAAGCTCGAGTTTAAGAGTTTCAGACTCCCTGATCTGCCCATTACCCTCAGAATTATGCTAAATACTCCTTGGAACTGAAGTCAGAATCTCTCATAATCTAGTTCTAGATAACGTTTTCAGCCATTATTTTCTAGTCCCCCAAGTCCACTTTTTTTTTTTTTAATGAACGAAGAACATGATGTTTGACTTGAGAATAAAATTTAATATTTAAATCTAGGATAATATTAGATATGTATGGTCTATGTACCTTCATGTGCCATAAATAACTATTATACTAGTGTAGCTTATCATTTGTCATATACTTAAGCAAAGTTTTGACCTCCACATTTTAAGTTATAATTTTTGGGGGGAGGGGAGCTGCTAAATGACATCCCATGCACTATTTAGCAAACCCTCCCAAACACTTATAGTTCATCTTAAATATTGACTCATAGTGGAAGCCCTCCCAAGAACTATGGAGAAATAATGGATCCTTATTCTATATTCATAGAAATGTATTTTCATCATACTACATATTTAGATAAATCCAATACCTAATATAGAGTAAGTACCTTAAAGAGAAAGATCATATCCCATGCACACAACAGTTCCTGATACATTACAAATACACAGTTAATAATTGCTCAATAAATAAACAAGTATGAAGGACCTTTTAATTTAATGTTAATCCAATAAGTAATAGGCATAGACTTTCAAGTAAATGAGCCCTCTGAAATACATGAAAGACTTGGTGTGTTGATTTAATGAATCAAATTTGCCAAAACGCCAGGAAAATAATTGACCTCTCTAATATCCTTATATTAATAATGGCCTTATGTTCAGGAACTGGGGCTAAAAGAGTCTTCATCTTAAGAGCTTTTTCTTAGTACAGTTCAGTTTCAGTGTGGATGAGGACTTGGTCTGGGGGAAAACTGATAGGGAGTTACAGTACTTTCTGTTGTTTAAGCCCCATTTATCACTAATCCTACGTTATTTAAGGAAAGCCACCAACAAATTGAAATCCTGCCTGACACTGTTAAAAACTTCACAGAACTTCAGCCATGACTGCAAACATCGACAAGCTCCACGAAGGGATGGACACGACCTATCAATCACAGCTCGTGGCAGAAGCATGGCGTAGGCTTCTCTTTACAGTGCACATACTAACGAGACAACATGGTCATTTTAGGTGAGCTTTGTCTATAACTGTCACATCTCAATATTGGGAACACAAATGACTTCCACAAAAGTCTTCCTTCTGAATGTTGGTTTGGCCCATAATAAATAGCAAAATATTAAGCGGCATAATCAGACATTGGACAGGAATGTGACTGCCCTTATGGTAATGTTTTTGGAATGAGTGTGTTCAATATGATATTGTTAAAGTTCCTTTTCCTCATATCCGAATTACTTATGAAGATTCGATGTATATGTAAAACACACCACAATGTAGCATTTATTATTCCTAATTATTTATTTCCACTTGGTTTTCCCAAATGCTATAGTTTTTTGATTGTAAGGACATTACCTTCCACTGACTTACTACTTTTCTCTCTTGCTGTGGTTGGAATTGAGATTTTTAGAAAGAAGTTAAATTTCCTTTTTCATGAATCTCTAGAATGCTTTTAGGAAATAAATTGATGGGGAATTTAAGTTGATAACCAGCTGTAAGCTGTGTCTCTGCAGTACTAAAAATTCATCATTTAAAATGAAGATTCATTGAATAGAATTTTAGATCTATATATTCTGAGTATCTGTGTTTGAAATGTGTTTTTCACTTTTTATTCTTTATCCAGATTTCCAGCACCATGGAGATAAAATGTATGAGAAGTAGATACAAAAGTAAAGTTTTTCTCTCCATTTGAAATGGAGAAAAGAAGTGATTGATTAAATTTCTTCAGTCATATAGCTAGTTAAAATCAAAGACACAATTAGAGTCTGGATACCCTGAGTTCAAACTCTGGCCAGATTTGCAAAAAAATAATTTTCATTCCAATGCCCATTTTTAAAGAAACCTGCCTGAGTCTAATGAAGCAGCCATGATTCCGTTCCCCATGTTGTCTTATTTGGTTGTGTTCTCTTTTATGAATATAAACTATACTCCAACCCTGGCTACTGAGCTTCGAAATGCTGGCAGGATTAAGGGAAGGGGGAGGGTCATGCAGTAGGTTAGGAGAGATGTCAAAGACATACAGTCCATCAGTCCTCAATATTTTTGGACAAAATTTTCCAAACCCATATATAACTGCTACTGGCTCAGTCATTTCCACTTCCTATTGAGAGAAAAGACCATAATATGAAGTCAAAATGTGTTTTTTCAATTATTTGATCAAATCTGTGGTATCTCTTGAGTCCCTTTCTGTGACTGACTAAGAAAACTCAGTGAAAATCATTATTTTGTTAGTAAAAGTGCTTTTGACCTCTAGACCTTTCTGGCCTTGACCTTGAAATTGTGTGCGTGGCCCATGAATGAAAATCAGAGAAAACTGCAAGGTCATCAGGTGGTGAGAGATAAGAAGAGTATCAGGGAGCAGAAAGATGCCAAAGCAAAAGCAGCCCTGCTCTTCTTAGATAAACAGCCCTTCTCGGTTCTTTCATTCACCACTGCCTTGACTGACAGGAATTGCATGATCTCTGAGAGAGGAGAGAGATAAGCAACCAGGGAACAGGGAAAAGCAAATGCGTTTGGAAGATTTTAGTACCTGGCTGCGTGCCTTCTGGTTTGTGTCAATGTGAACACAAGAAGAGTGGGAGCAGAAAGGCTAGAAGTGTGAGTCATTTGAGGACTGAGAGCTCTTTATTTGAAAATCGATCCCACAAACCCTTTCAGTTCTCTAAATTGAGACTAAAATGGTATCTGATATTCTGGTTTAAGCTCAGAGATGTGGAGAATTGGAAAGTGCTCAGCTCCCACCCTTACCACAAGAAAAAAGCTGAGCAAACTGCAAAGTAACATCTTTTCTTGAATCCAACAGGGAACTCAGGTAGCAGGGCAACCAACTGACTCTAAATCCGGGGAAAGACAGTTGCCTCCAGGGAGAAGCAGATCTTCAACACTTGCTTACCTGCAGCAGAGGCTGGAGGGTTCCTAATAGCAGGCGAGACTTCAGTGAAATGCTAAAGACTGAATATGAGCTAGAGTGTGAAGTCCTTGTAGACTGCAGATGAGGAGTGTGGCCTGCTCTTGTAGGCTTTTCTTCCCAAAATCCCATCGGGAATTCACGGGGAAGACCAGGAGAATACTGAGACAACATCCCTCCTGGAACTAGCTGGGGGACAGGCATAGCAGCCGCTGTAGAGAAACTGCCCAAGCCCATTAAACCTGTCTCCCGCATTGAACAAAAGCATCAGGGCTCTGCTAGAAATCATGGGAGATGCAGAAGGGGAACAGAGATAAAAATTTCTCTACTCTTGGAGGACAGGCTGCAATATACATTGGCCTAGCACTACAGTGGGAGTTGGGCAGGAAAACTTGGGAGGGCCTCATCGTTGGGACCCAGGGGCTAAGTGTTTGCCTATGACTAAAGCTTAATCAGAATGCCAGAGAATAGTCCCTTCTCATACTCTCCATGGCTAGGGTAACAATGATAGAGTAAAAGCAGCAGTGGCATACAGCTAGGAAAGATACAAGAGACAGATTCTCTCTGGGGGACATAGCACAAAAGGAAAGACACAATGCCACAGAGCACAGGGCACATATTGACAAAATAACTTCTGGCAGTACAGCCCACACTAGAGAAATTTGTGATCTTTGTGGAATTGTGGGTAACAGTAGAGATAGCAAAACTTAAACACAGCCTAACTCCTAATTATATTAATATAAACACACCCATGAAAAATTTACCTGGATATCATAAGATGTCTGACCTTCAACAAAAGATTGTTTTTTTAAAGAGGAGGAATTGGTATTGAATTGGTATTTCAATTCAAGAGGAAGCAGAAAATAGATATACTTCCCTCAAAAAAGCAATCACCGGAACCAGATTCAAATATTTTATAGTTGTGGATCAAACAGAATTTCCAAAAATGTTATTAAAATGTTAAAAGTTTTGGTGGAACAGGTAGACAGCACACAATATCAGATGGATTACTTTATCAGGGAGATGGACAATGTCAGAAAGAATCAAAAATGCTAGAAATAAGAGACACAGAAGAGAGATAAAGAACATCTTTTGTGGTGTCATCAGTAGATTTGACACAACAGATGAAAGAGTCAATGAACTTGAATGTAGATTGATAAAAATTCCTAATGAAATACAGAGGAAAAAAACAAAGCATTAAAAAAAAAAAAACAACAGAAGAGTATCTGAGAGTTGGTGAGATCATAGTAAATGATCTCAGTATGCATTAATTAGAGTTCTACAAGAAGAAGAGGTAGAAAGCAGTGAAGAAACATATTTGACTAAATAATGGCCAAGAACTTTCCAAAACTAATGACACACAACAACCACAGATCCAAAAATCACAGAGAACTACAAAAGAATAAATGCACCCCCCTTTCCTCACACATACCTAGGTATATCAGATTGAAACTGCTGGAAATCAAACATGAAGAGAAAATCTTGGAAGCAGACAGAGAAGAAAGACACATTACCTACAGAGGAAAAGCAGAAAGAATTACAAATGACTTCTCATCAAAAACCATGCCCAGTGCATGGGTGGTCAGTGGTAGAATGCTCGCCTTCCATGTAGGAGACCCAGGTTCAATTCCTGGACCATGCACCACCACCCTCCAAAAAAGAAACCATGCAAACAGGAAGAAAATGAAAACCACTACCACCCCAAAGTGAAACAAATCCAAAAAAAAAAAAACCTTCTGCCAACCTGGAATTTAAATTCCAATTAAAATTATAATTAAAAAGTGTAAGAGAAATAAAAACCTTTCAGACAAACAAAAATGGAGGCAGTTCATTGTCATCCCCAACCCAAGAAAGAATGTTAAAGGAAATTCTTCAGGAAGCAGAAATATGATAGAAGGATACTAGGAACTATACCATGAAATATAAAGCACAGGAAAACGATTAAATGAAGGTAAAATGAAATTCATTTTTTTCTTATGGGGAAAGTACTCTAAAATATAATCCTCCAAGGCAAAAATAGTAATAGTACATTTTGTGTTTATTGCATATATAAAAGCAAAATACTTGACAACAATAGCACAGAAGATGGAAGGGAAGAATTTGGAAAATACTATTTTAAAGTCCTTACACTACATGTGAAACAGTGTATTATTTACAGATAATGTTAGAATAATTAAAAATGTGTATCTTGTAAGCCTTGGGGTAGCCATTGAAATAATAAGAATAGGCATAAATAATAAGTCAATATAGAGATAAAGAAGAATATTAAAAAATGATCAAAGGTATCCCAGAGAAGATAAAAAAGAAAAAAAGAAGTAAACATATAGAAAATGACTAGAAAGACGATAGACTCTTAAAAGGCATCCAAATGAAAGTTGTGATCAATATAAGCTATAAAAAATTTAAAAAAATCCTTAAGGGTAAATCTCCTCCCAGGAATTCTGAATTTTTATTTTGCTCTTTCATGTGTAGAGCTAAAAGATACTAATCTTTTTATTTTTTATTGAATTTTTTTTCTGTGAATTTTTCTGTTCCCTATCATGTCAAATAGCATGGAAAGGGATGTTTCTTTATATAACTTTGAAACAGAGTATTTCACTATATGTAAATTGTATTACTTTACATAGCATGGTTTATATCAATGACTATGTTTAGGAAAACATAATATTTGAGACAGCTATTGCATGACCTGACATCTTAGTTAATACACTGGTTTTCCAACTTACCTACTGTTTGATATTGAAGGTATTCCTAATTTATGCTTAGCCTATTTTCTTGTAGTTAAAATAGAGATTGTAATATATATTTATCAGAGCTGTTTTCAAGATTAAATAAGATAAATTATCTGAAAGTATCTCCTATACATGTTATGTGATCAACACATTTCTATTGAAGCTAAATGTAATCATTTTTTTGAAAATTCTTTTAATAGTAAATGCTCAAGGCTATTTCTACACAAGGAGACTGTTAAGGTAGTTTTTAAGATGGTAGACTAAGAAGTGCCCTCCTACTAACCCCATCTCATTTTTTTCCTTAACAAAAAATGCAGCTAATATGCAAGTGTTGGTTTGTTTAACTACCTGAATTTATTGTGTTTGAATGTGCGTTGTTTCATTTTTCTCAACCATTTACTCCCAAAACATTAATATTTGAAGAAAAACAGGTCATCTTTTCCAGACATATCAGTGAATAAGGCAATAGTAATAACTTGCTAGGACAGAGTTGATGATTCCATTTTGAACCACTCTTACTGTTTAATTTATTCAGTCAATGGGGTAGCATAATTTTCTCAGGGAAAATTACGCATATATAGCATGGAAATTTAAATGAATGGGAAAAAGAGGCAGTATACTGGCTATGATTCTTACATCTAGAGTTAATTTTGAGAAAGAAGATGTTGTGTCAAGAGGAACAGGGGATCGCAGCAAAGGCAGGAATGAGATAGCAGGTAGAAGGAGGTCAAGGGTACTCGGAAGCCAGTTAGCACTGTATCATTTTTATGCTTCTGTGATATATGGTATTGAAGCACTTAACATAGCTCATTTCCCTACTAGTTAAACAGAACTAGAAGACAACCCAAATTAAATGCATTTAGATCCAAGTTTGAGTCTACAATTACCTTGAATCTGGGCCATTTAAGTAATCCTGTTATGAGATTCGGAACTCCTTGGATGAATGGATTTTTCAGTATAAGGACCTTGGGGTCATGGATGTCAGCACAATGTTGAAGAACATTATGGAACCATCAGGCAAGAAATAAGCGTGGTTCCAGCTTCCATCCGATAGCCTCAGCTCCAGTAATACCACCTCTTTACTTGTTGGTTCTCACTTAGCTTTAGCTTTTCCTACTGCTTCTAATCTCTGTTTTGTCTCACCATCCCCTGATACATGCTCTAGCTCTTCTATTCCATGTTCATCACGTTTCTCCTATTAACTTTTGTTCATTTGAAACACAGATCTATGTTTATAGAAAGCAGCCTGGCTGAAATAGGGGTTTTGGGTTCTTTCCTTCAATTGTCAAGTACCGTTGGACAAAGATGAAAGGGAAACAACTCTTTAACGATGTCTTTGCTGGAAGTTGTTGGATGGTGAATGGTTGTCCTGATTCTTCAAAAATAGTGTCACTGTGTAAGCCAAGACTTGTGGGATTGTAAAAGTGTTTTGAAATGCTTCGGTCAAGCAGGTGGGTCATGGCAACAGTTTTACCAAATTCTGTAAGCTATTAAGTGGGAGGGATGTAAAATTTGCAAGATACTTCTTTTATTCTGCTCCTTCCCATGGATAATCTTACTGTTCCCCTGGCTTCCAAAACTATATTTTCCAGTACGTGGAAGAAGGCTGATTGTCTCCATATGTTTATTTTCTAGGCTTTCTTTATTATTAACAGAATTCTCCCCAATTCCTCTATGAAAATCCTACAAATTCCTATTTTGAATCGGGAATCAAAAATGGGAAGACCTCCTGTCCTATAGCACTCAATATGTATACATTTTCTATCCAACTTGGCCAGGCTATTTAATGCTGCCCATTCCAAACCTGTTTACTTCCAGGCAACTATGTTTATTGAACATTTTTTAGGGTTGAAAAAAGAACCACCTCATTGCTGTGTCTGGCAGATGCAGCTACATGGTAAACTTCTTAGTGATTCAGCAGTTTACATTGTAAGTATGAATCAACACTGAAAAAGCCAATATTTTAGTGGTTTCTTAGGGATACTGACCTCAAATCCCCTTCTAACTTTTCCTGACCCAAAGGGAGTTCGTTTGCTGTCTCTGAACATAGCATCCAAGCACATTATTTTAATATTATTATTTACTGAGATGGTTATTAAGCTTTTATCTCTTATTTATGATCAGGCAAGTTTTACTTGGAAATGGGTTGGAAGTCATCCAAACTAAGTGGGTACTATAGTCCCTGCGGTAAATTGATCTTACAAATACCTGCTTGTTGTATGAAGTTATGCAGAATCATCCTAGAGCTGTTGCTTTTTCTCATCTACCTCTTGTTTCATTTTTAAACTTTTGAAGCACTCTGGAACTAGCCAATTAAATCAAGAAAACATAAATAAATCTCTCTGAATTTGAAAGAGATAGAAAATCTTTATTTTAAGCATAGTTCTCTTGGCTAAAATTGTAGTCATTTCATATGTTATGAGGCCTTGTATTGTTCTTAACCATAAAATTATTGCTAATAAAGATATTAAACTACTTTTGATAATGAAAATCAAGAAGTTGCAGTCCTATAACCTGAAGGTAAAAGGACAGATAGAGGGATAGAAAACTTGAAAGAAATATTATCAATATTTGTTGAATGGTTATGGCCTACAGCTCATTTTTAGACATGTTCAGAATAAAAGTTGTTCTCTTTTAGTACGTGAAACTATTATATACAGATAACTTCTATTCCTTGATGCACTCTTAGAAGCAATGAGAAAATATGTTGAATAGAGAGGTTTCTGGAAGGCCAAGACCAGACTCTAAGTCTAACTGGTATTTGACTGCTCTTTATTATACATGTGTTTGTGATTGTGTGTGGTTATTTTATTTCAAGAACAGTGTAACTTAAGAAAATCAGAATTTCAGCATTGAAATAGTCACTTTATGCATATACATTTGACTCTCAATTACATGGGCTAATAGAGAGGAACAGTTGCCTGATTGATTCAAAGAAAGGGAGATTATTCACAATTGTCTTCAGACTGTATTATATCCCTTTTGCTGCAGGAGAATTGCCTTCCTCATTCTGTCTTGCTCCAGCTACTCAGTGAGTTTGCACTGGCTCAGTGTGAAGACAGGGAGGCAACTTCGGTTCCTCTGAGGTGGCAGAGAGTTGGAAATGAAACATTTTTCTGTAAAAAAACCAAAATAACACAAACTACAGTATAATACTTTGAATATGATCATTTCTCTAGTTAATTTCTGAAAAAGCAGAGTAATGTTGTGGGCGGGCATCCTTCATTCTGAGTTTTGCTCTTCCATCAACTGAATCATCCCGCTTATTCCTGAGATGGATAAAATTTCTCAGGGAAAAAATCAGGCAGAATGACAGGTTAGAAAAGCAATGGGTGTGGTTCAGGAGAAGCAATTGCTAAGATATTCCAGTGGCTATTGCCTGTGAATATTCAGTCCAGTGATTTTGATCTTGTTGCATTTATTTCCTGTGCTGTAAAATGGGAACATGGATTCCTCCCAGTTTGCAGCTCAGAACTGTATTAGATCAAATGAATTATTGGCTTTGTCAAATACAATCAATTGTATAAACGTAACGAGAAACATGTACAACTGTATTTGTTGTGCACTAAGTGAAGTTATTGTATCACTAAGAGAACATGGGTCAAGAATAAAGACTGGAATTTTATATGCAAAGCTGCTATGCACAGAAACATGGAATTGCATAGAGGATCAATTAACATAATACTCCAAATTGAAGTTCTATAACTTCATGCGGTTGAAATTTAAGGCTCTATATTTTCCCTTATATCTCAGTAATTTCTGAGATTCAGCAAATTTTCACTTATTAACCTCCCTACCTTAAGGCCCAATTCAGCAATCTCCTTCATTAACTATCACTCCCACAATCATTCTAATTAAAAAAAAAAAACTGAATATGATGGCATGCATTTCAAATCAAGTAGAGGGCTGTGTAACAACTATCACAGATTTTTTTAAAAAATTGTGGTTAGGGGACTGTATGGAAAACTTTAAAACCATTCTTTTTTATTAATTTGAATATTCACATATTCAATTAACATGTATGTGTGTAAAGAAGGATTTTATAAAGCTTAACAGTAGCTAACTTTTCTTGCCTAATTTAGCTATTTACATGTATTTTAGCTTCTGAATGATAGAAATATCTAGCAAAAGCATTTGTGTCATTTTATATTCACTGCTATGCATTTGGTGTGAGTTAAGGATTGTAAAGGAAAGAGTTATGGGCCCCATCAGGCTAAGAAAAACAACTCGGGACCTTCCAGGGTGGTTATCTGCCTCTCGCAACCCCCATGACTCCTTGCAGCAGAAATGCTTGTTGTGAAAATGATCGTTACCTGCTTCTTGCATGAAGCAACACCTGTGACCCATGCTCGACCCCCACCCCCCTTCTCCTCCCCCTTAAAAGCTTCCCCAAACCCAGGCTAGGGGCTCTCTGTTCCTGCGTGTTCAGTGAGCCCCACGCATGTGTGGTAAATAAACCCCTTGCGTGTTGCATGAGAGAACATCTCTTGGAGTCCTCCTTTGCGTGGCAAAACTCTCGAATTCTTACATGTGCATGTATTTTTGAAGTTCAAAAAGTTACTAAGTACCAGGGATTATGCTAGGCAGGATAAAACATACAAAGGGTTATTATGTCAATATAGATTTTGAAACACAGTAAAATCAAATATGTAACAACGTAAGACACTAAAGAAAGAGACAGACTTCTGGGGAAGGTGTCAGTGTGGGGACTGTCCTGGTTCCAGGACTCAGGCCTCCTACCAGAACAACCATTAAACAGGCAGGAACCATCTTAAATAACAATTCCGAAACTCCAGAGCCAGAAGAACACCCCACAGCATCTAGGAAAGAGGAGGAAGCAGCAGATAAATCATGGTAAGGAACTGTAAATTGCTCTCTCCCCCAGTGACTACCTGCTCTGAGGGCAACTATTGTATCAAACTGCCCCGGACAAAAGCAGCAATAGCCGTTCTCTCAACCCTCCCCAGGCAGAAGCGGAGGTAGTGGAGATTTAAAGATGCAGCACTTCCTGAAGGCTGCAAGGGATGGTTAGGTGAAAGCCTGTATTTGCTGGGAGGCCAGGAAAGCTCAGCTTTGGGGAGCCATTAGAGAAGATTTTAGAGCCTTTCCTGACCCATCCTCAGGGCACTTTAGAGCTGGTAAGTCCTCTTCTTTGTTCCCCGGACATATTTTGGCTGGGAAAGAGCGGCTTTGGACAGGCTTCTCCAGAATTTGCCCTCCAGGCAAAAGCAGTGTGAGACAACAAAAGGAGTTATATATAAACTACAGAGGTGGACATCTGGGGACAAAGGTCTACCAGCATCAAATTCCTGGAAGAGGGAGCTTTGTGTCCCAGGAAAGAGAGGGGCAACCAAACGCCTATAAACAGGAGAACTCTAAAACAACTAATAAGCAAAAGCCCAGGAAAGAAAGAGGTCCAGAAAGACAGGGAAAGCCCCGCACACAACATTTGCCTCGGACAGACCTTTCTGGTAGGAGGGTTGAAGCTCAAGAAAATCTCTGTCTTCTCACAAATTGGCTAGTAAACCAAGAAACAAACATCCCAGGGAATAGATCCCAGAGTTAACATTTAAATATATTAAAATGTCCTATGTGCAACAAAAGAGTACAGAACAAACAAAAAACAGGAAATGATGGCCCATCCAAAGGAAGAGGATAAAAATGCAATAAACACCAAGACAAGAATGTGGACAAACTAAACCAAGCCATTAAAAAATCTTATAAATGCTCAAGGAGATGAAGGAAGGTACAGAAAAAGAGCTACGGTAGATCAGGAAAACAATGAATGAACAATATGAGAATCAAAGTAAACAGATAGAAATTTTTAAAAGAAACCAAACAGAACTACTGGAGTAGAAGACCACAATAATGGAAATGAAAAACACCCAAGAGGGTTTCAAGAGCAGATTGGAGCTGACAGAAGAAAGGATCAGTGAACTTGAAGACAAGATACTTTAACTGAGTCATGCTGAGGAGCAGAAAATAAAAAGAAATGTTAAATGCTAAAATAGTCTAAGACAGATGTGAAACAACATCAAGCACAGCAATATATGTATTACAGGAGTCCTAGAAGTAGAAGAAAAAGAGAAAGATACAGAAGGAATATCCAAAGAAATAATGACAGAATTTTCTAAATTTAGCAAAAGATGTGAATAGGTGTTTTAGTTTGTCAAGCTGCTGAAATGCAATACCAGAAATGGAACAGCTTTTGTAAAGGAAACTCAATAAGTTTACAAGTTAACAGTTCTAAGGCCAAGAAAATGTCCAAATAAAGGCACCAACAAGAGGTTACCTTCACTCAAGAAAGTCTGATGCCATGCAGAACAACTCTGTCAACTGAGAAGTCACTCGGTTGGCATCTGCTGGTCCCTTGCTCCTTGGGCTCTTCTGCTTTCAGCCTCTGTTCCTGTGGGGGTTCCTCACTCTGCTTCTCTGGGACTAACTTTTATCTCTTGGCTTCCCTTGGCTCTCTCAAGGCTCTGGCATGTTCAGCATCTCATGGGAAAGCACCTGGTGATGTTTGCTGGGCTCTCTGCCTGTGTGTAGGCATCTGCTGTCTCTGTCGGCACTCCAAGCATCTCCAAACATCTGTGTCTCTTTCATCTCTAAAGCAGCTGTTCTCCAAGTGTCTGTATCAGGTCTGAAGTTGATTCAGAATGTTTCTCCTTTTAAAGAACTCTAGTAGGGCAATGGTGGCTTAGTGGCAGAATTCCTGCTTACCATGCTAGAGACCATGTTTGATTCCCAGAGCCTGCCATGCCAAAAGATAATAATAATAATAATAATAATAATAATAATAATAATAAAGGACTCTAGTAAACTAATCACAACCCACCTTGAATGAATGGGTGGAGTCACATCTCCATCTAACCAAAAGGTCACACCCACAATTGGGCATGCCACATCTATGTGGAGATAATCTAATCAAATGTTTCCATCCTACAATATTGAATTAGGATTAGAAGAAGTGACTGCCCCCCACAAGAATGGATCAGGATTAAAGCATGGCTTTTCTGGGGTAAATGATGTTTTCAAACTAGCACAATAGGAGTTCAAAGAGCCACAAACAGGATAAAAACGAAGAAAAATACACCCCATCATATGTTGCTTACACTATCAAATGCAACAACAAGGAGAAACCTGACAGAGAAAAGCAATATGTTGTATACAAGGGAGTCTCAGACTGTGCGCTGATTTCTCAACAAAAACCACACAGGCAAGAAGGTGGTGGGTTGAAATATTTAAAGTGCTGAAAGAAAACAACTGCTGGCCAATAATTTTATATCCAGTGAGACTCTCTCTCAAAAGTGAGAGAGAGATTAAGATATCCTCAGATAAACAGAAGCTGAGGGAGTTCATCACCACTAAACTGGCCCTACAAGCATGCTAATAGGAGTTCTTCAGACTGAAAGAAAAAGACACTGGACAGTGGTTCAAAGCAGCATAAAGAAATAAAGATCTGATATAAAGGTAACCATTTGGTAATTATAAATGCCTGTATAATTATATTTCATTGTTTGGTATTTAACTTCACTTCTTACTGTCTACAGTACTAAACTGCAAATGCATAAAAAGTAATGATAAGTCTAGGTTTTGGACATACAATATACAAAGTTATAAGTAGTAACAAGTTAAAAAAAAGTGATGGGTGACAGAGGCTATGGGAAAAGTATAGGAGCAACCTTTAGAATTTTTATATATTTAAGATGTTACATTTCAATCTCATGGTAACCACTAGGAAAATAGATGAAAAATATATGCAGAAAAAATTGTGAAGGCAGTCAATATGGTGCAACAGAAAATATCAAATAAATATAAATGTAGGCATTAATCTAAGTGAGGGGCAAAATGGTATAAGACTTAAAAGGCTAAATAGTGAAATGACATAAGAATTTTTTTTTATTTTTCAGTAATGACTTTAAATGTAAGTAGATTGAAACCTCCAGTCAAAAGGCAGAGATTGGCAAATGGATAAAAAGAAACGACACAACTATATGCTATCTGTAAGAGACTCAGCTTAAAGTCAAGATACAAATAAGTTGAGGGTAAAAGAATGGAAAAAATTTACCATGCAAGTAATAACCAAAAGAGATCTGTGGTGGCTATACTAATGTTTCATGAAATAGATTTTAAGTCAAAACAGTTATGAAGCACAAAGATGGTTATAACATACTGATAAAGGGAACAATTCAACAGATAGATGTAACAATTGTAAATATATATGCACCTGACAGCAGAACCTCAAAATATAAGAACTAAATACTGACAGATTGAGGGGAGAAATTAATGGTTCTATATTAATAGTGGGATATTTAACACACCACTCAATAATGGATAGAACATCTAGTCAGAAGGTCAATAAGAAAGTAGAGGAGTTGAAAGATACAGTAAATCAACTAGACCTAACACATATATAGAATATTTCACCCAACTAAAACAGAATACACATTCTTCTCAAGGGTATATGGATCATTCTCCAGGGTACACCATATATTGGGTCACAAAACAAGTCTCAATAAAATAAAAAATATTGAAATCATGCAGTATATATTCTACAGTCACAAATGAATGAAGCTAGAAAAGAAATCAATAACAGAAGGATAAATGGCAAATTCACAAATGTGTGGATATTGAACAACATACTCTTAAAACCAACAGATTAAAGGGGAGATTATAAGCAAAATTAGGAAACATCTTGAGGCAAATGAAAATGAAAATAAAACATACCAAAACCCATGGAATGCAATGAGGATGGGGCTGAGAGGAGAATTTTTAGCTCAAAATGCTTACATTAGAGAACAAAAAAGACTTCAAATCAGAAACCTAACTTGAAAACTGGAAGAACTAGAAAAATTGAAGCAAACTAATCACAAGATGAGCAGAAGGAAGGAAAAAATAAAGAATAGAGTAGAGGTAAATATAACAGAAAAGTAAAAACAATAGAAAGAATCACCAAAACCAAAAGTTGGTTGTTTGATAAGGTCAATAAAATTGACAAACCTTTAACTAGATGAACAAAGAAAAAAAGAGAGAAGATACAAATAACAAAAATCAGAAATAAATAGGGAAATATTATGACGAACTTCAGTGAAATAAATAAGACTATAAGAGAATATTATCAATAACTATATGTCAATAAATTAGATAACCAAGATGAAATGGGCAATTCTTATAAACACACAAACTACCCACATTGACTCAAGAAGAAATAGAAGATCACAACAAATAAATTATTAGTAAAAAGATTGAATCAGTAAACAAAAATCTCCCAACAAAGGAAAGCCCATGACCAATGGCTTCAGATGAGAAGTCTACCAAACATTCCAAGAAGATTTAGCCTCAGTTCTGCTCAAACTCTTCCAAAAATTGAAGAGGATGGTCTATTCTCCAACTCAATCAATGAGGCCAACATCACCCACATATCAAAGTTGGATAAAGATAACACAAGAAAAAGAAACCACAGACCACTACTTCTTAATATAGATGGAAACATTCTCAACAAAATAATAGCAAACAAAATCTAACAGCATACTAAAGGAATTACACACCATAATCAAGTGAGATTTATTCCTGATATGCAAGGTCGGTTCAGCATAAGAGCATCAATTAATGTAATGTACCACATTAACAGAATGAAGATAAAAAAGAATAAAAAGAAGCATGATCATCTCAGTTGAGCCAGAAAAGTCATTTGACAAAATATAATAAGTGTTTTCTTGATAAAAATATATAGAACACTAGGAATAGCAGGAAATTTCCTCAACATGATAGAAGGCATATAGGAAAAGCCAACAGCTAACACCATACTTAAGGATGAAAGACTGAAAGCTTTCCCTATGATATCAGGAGCAAGATAAGGATGCCTCTAACACTGTTCTTAAAGATTATACTGGATGTTTCTGCCAGGGCAATTAGGCAATCAAAAGAAATAAAAGGCATCCAAATAGAAGGGAAGTAGTAAACCTCTCCCTATTTGCAGATGATATAATACTATACACAGAAAAATCATGAAAATCTACAACAAAGCTCTTAGAGCTAAGGAATGAATTTAGCAAAGTGGGTGGTACAAGATCAACACTAAGTATCAGTAGTGTTTCTGTATACAAGCAAAGAACAATCAGACAAGAAATCAAGACAAAAATCCATTCACAATAGCCACAAAGTAGCAAATATCTAGGAATAAATGTAACCAAGGCTGTAAAGGACTTGTATACTTAAACCTACAAAATATTGGTGAAAGAAATAAAAGAAGATCAAAATAAATGGAAAGATGTTCCATGTTCATGGACTAGAGGAGTAAATGTTCTTAAGATGTCATTTCTGTCCAAAGCAATGTGTAGATTCAATTCAATCCCAATCAAAATTCTAACAATTGACTTTGCAGTAAAAGCCAAACATCAAATTTATATGGAAGGGTACGGGGCTCTGAATAACTAAAGCCATCTTGAAAAAGAAGAATGAAATTGGATCACTCATACCTCATTATCCTAAAACTAATTAGAAAATCACAGTAAACAAAATGGCATGGTACTGGCATAAGGACAGACATATTGACCAATGGAATGGAATTGAGAGCTCAGAAATCAATCCCGAATTAGGAAAGAATAGACTCAAGCCAACTGTGCTGGGAAAACTGGATTTCTGTTTGCAAAAAAAAAAAAGGAAAGAAAAGAAAGATTCTACTTCACACCATATACAAAAATCAACATGAAATGGATCATAGATCTTACTATATGCACTAAAACTATGAAACTCCTAGAAGAAAATATAGGGAAGTATCTTCAGGACCTTTTTTAAGGTTTCTTAGACTTTACACCCAATGCATGAGAAACAAAACAAAAAATAGATAAATAGGGCCTCATCAAAATTAAAAACTTTTGTTCCTCAAAGGATTTTATCATGAAAGTAAAACAACATACACAATGAAAGAAAATATTTGGAAAGCACATCTCTGATAAAGGATTAATAATACCCAGAATATATAAAGAAATCCTTCAATTAACAATGAAAAACAAACAACTCAATTATAAATTGTCCAAAGACTTGAACAGCCATCTCTCCAAAGAACTTACACAAATGGTCAGAAAGCACATGAAAAGATAGCCAACATCATTAGACACCAGGGAAATGCAAATCAAAAAAATGAGAAGATAAAATATTCAATGAGAATACCTTTGATGACAGCCAGTGAATTGGGCCATGATGATCTAGAGATAACAACTGAATAAACTGAGTCAAGATCAATCTCTTGATTCTGATAGAGAGAATGACCAAAAAGAGGAAGCTGAGGAACTGTCTAGTATGGGAGCCACCTCCTTTAAGGACAATTAAGAGTTTTTTGATCACATTCGATAAAGAACCCCAAATGTTCCAGGAAGTAGTCACAGAAAACCCTTCATTTTAACACTGAACATCTTTTGTCTCTTTTTTTTTTTTTTTGTATGGGCAGGCACCAGGAATTGAACCCAGGTCTCTGTCATGGCAGGCGAGAACACTGCCTGCTGAGCCACTGTGGCCGATTTTTGTCTTTTTAAATGTCCCCAAATGCCTTATTTGCCAATCAAGGACTGCCAAATGTACCTGAAGACCAATTAGTGTGTACCCAAACCTTGTCAATTTTGTTTTTGACTTAGTTTTGGTCTTTGACAATGTGTTAGTTTGAAAGTTGCCAGAACACACTATACCAGAAATGGAACAGCTTTTATAACAGGGAATTTAATAAGTTATAGGTTTACAGTTCTAAGGAAGTGAAAGTTTCCAAATTAAGGCACCAACAAGAGGTTACCTTCATTAAGAAAGGCCAGTGTGTCAGGAACACCTCTGTTGGCTGGGTACTCTTGTGGCTGGCATCTGCTGGTCCCTTGCTCCTGGGCTCTGCTGCCTTCAGTCTCTGTTCCTGCAGAGGTTCCTCACTTTACTTCTCCAGGGCTGGCTTTCATCTCTTGGCTTCCTTTGGCTCTCTCCAGATTCTGACTTGTTTAACATGTAACGACAATGTAGGCTGGGCTCCAATCATCTCCAAACATCCGTGTCTCTGTTTTCCATGTCTGCATCTGTGTCATCTCTGCTGTGAAGTTTCTGTCAACTCTGAGGCTTCTGTCGTTTCTGTCATTTCTGTCTCTCTCCCAAATGTTTCCTCTTTTAAAAGATTCCAGTAAACTAATCAAGACTCACCTGGAATGGGTGGAGTCACAGCTCAGTCTAATCAAAAAGTCACACTAACAATTGGGTGTGTCACATCTTCATGGAGATAATCTAATAAAAAATTTCCACCTACAATATTGGATCAGGATGAAAAGAAATAGCTGCCTCCACAAAATTGAATCAGGATTAAAACATGGCTTTTCTGGGGGACATAATACTTCCAAACTGGCAGAGATAGTATCAAGTAGAGATATTGCCCACAGTTTCTGAGCACACCCCGGTCAAGTACCATGATCTTTTTCTCATTTCTCATTCGATATTCACAATAATGTTGAGAGCTAGGTGCTGTCCATCCTTCATAGACAGAAAACTGATTTTTGGGGAATTACAGATGTTGACAGTTGTATAATGAAGTAGAAAGGTCCAAGGAATTTGCTGGTTAAATTTCAAATTGGAGTTTAGAGCCAGCATTGTAAGATAAGAGTCCTGATTAGTAGATAAATGTTCTTGCTTTCTGACGCCAAAAGCATTTATTCTGATCCTCTTGGTCTTCTCTCAGGGAACATGTATCTTAGACTCCTGCATATTCTAGGATAATTAAAAAAAAAAAACAAAACACAAATTGATAAATAGCTTCTCCCTTGGGCTAGGTTCAGGAATTCACAACATCAGGTATGAGAAGTTACTTGAGGAAATATAAGGAGAGAGAAGAGGAGGGGGAGGTATTAGATAATGTGCAAATTTATTTTATAAGGTCAGTCAAGGAATATGGTTATCTTAAGCTTTTAGAGAAGTGCTTTTTAAAAACTTTTGGAGCTAACTTTCAAAATATGGTGAAAGCTAAGATTCCTTCCCAGTAAGGAGGAAACAAATGTATATCATGTATTGGCAGATAATATATGATATAAACACAAACAGAGAGACATACAAAATGTTTATCTTTTTTATTGAAATTTAATTTCTTTCAAATATACGTGATTATTTTTTACTGCTTTTAAACTTTAGTTTAAAGAAAGTTGCAAAAAGATTACAGAGAATTTCTATATACCCCTAACCCAGCTTCCCATGATGTTAACATCTTACATAATCTTAGTACAATTCTTAAAATTAGGAAATTAGAATCGGTATCTAAGTCATAAACCTTGTTGAATTTCACCAGTTTTTTCTCTAATGTCATTCTCTGTTCCAATATTCTATACAGTATTCCACATTGAATTTATTGAAACTTCTCCTTCATCTACTCTAATTTTTAACAATTCCTTACCCTTTCCTTGTTTTTTCATAATTTTAACACTTTTGAAGAGTACTAGAAAACTGGTTGGTGAACTTGTGCTTCTCTGATATTTTATAATGACTGGAATGAGATTATGCATTTTTAGCAACAATACCACGTATGTGATAGTGTGTCCTTCCCAATCCATCATGTCAAGGGTTCATAATATCAATATATTTTATTACTGATGTTGGTAACTTTTATCACCTGATTAAAGTGGTGTCTTCTAGGTTTCTCCACTGTAAAGTTATCATACTTCCCCTTTTAGGTAATAAGTATATTGGAAGACATACTTTGGAATGTGCAAATCCTTTCCCCTTAAATTTTTTGCCCATTAGTATCAGCATTCGTCAGTGGAACTTGTCTGTGACTCTTCACTGTAGTGTTTTTCTGATGGTGATTTTCTGTTTCCTTTTACATTTGTTTGTTGGAATTCTATTATAAGGAAGAGTTGACCTTTCTCTCATTTGTTTGATATATATTACTTTCCATATAAACTCATGATTATTTTATTATTATGAGATAAAATTCAATGCAATTTTTATTTTTGTGTTTTATTTTTGAATTTATATTCTCCCTCACTCTTAATTTCATTAGAAACAAAATTATTGAATAAAGTCATATCAAAATTATGCAAATAAAATAAAAGATAAGATACAATTATACTAAGAGCAAATTTCAATAAGGAATTTGCCTGAATTAAAAAAAAGTTAAAATTTCCACATGATCTTTGACATAGAGACTGCCATGTCACCTTGCACATCTAATCAACACTAACCTTATCTTTAACAGCATATATTTGTATCTACATAAATTCATATGTTCTAGTTTGCCAGCTGCCTGAACGCAACCTACCAGAAATGGAATGGCTTTTAAAAAGGGGAATTTAGTAAGTTGCTAGTTTACAGTTCTAAGGCCAAGAAAATGTCCCAATTAAAACAAGTCTATAGAAATGTCCAACCTCAGGCATCCTGGGAAAGATACCTTGGTTCAAGAAGGCTGATGAAGTTCAGGGTTTCTCTCCCAAGTGGAAAGGCACATGGCAAACACAGTCAGGGTTTCTCTCTTGGCTGAAAGGACACATGGCAAACATGACATCATCTGCTAGCTTCCTCTCCACCTTCCTGGGAGGCATTTTCCTTCTTCATCTCCAAAAGTTACTGGCTGGTGGACTTTCTGCTTCATGGTGCTGTGGCATTTTCTGTTCTCTCAGATTCTCCTCTTTTCTTCAAAATGTTTCCTCTCTTTATAGGAATCCAATAAGCTAATCAAGACTCACCTGAATCGGTGGAGACACATCTCCACCTAATCTAGTTTAACAACCACTCTTGATTGAGTCACATCTCCAGGGAGATGATCTAATTACAGTTTCAAACATACAGTACTAAATAGGGATTAGAAGAAACGGCTGCCATTACAAAATGGGATTAGAATTAAAACACGGATTTCTAGGGCACAGAATCCTTTCAAACCATTACATTATATTTACCAAAAATACAATTTCAAGTATTGAAATTGGAGAATTAAAAGGTATGGTCACTGTTAGCAAACAGTGTAAGAGTTCTCATATTTCACTTTGCTAAATGAGGGTAGGCCTGTGCCAAAGTGCACTATTAAGATTCTCTGAGCAGAAGCACTAAAATATTTCTTTGATGTTTACAAGAATCTGTGGATTTCCTGCCTATAGAGAAATTTATTTTTAAAAAATACTTTTCCAAGATTGTTCCAGTAGAATTCTGCTTCCAATGTATCATTCCAGTAACGCATCTTCTTCTTTTTTTTTTTCAAAGAAATGAATATTGTTCTCCTATGACATCTCTGATGGGGACTAAAACATTTAAATAGAAAACATCTTAGTTCAAAATAGTTTTACACTGTTACAGCATGGAGGCAAATGGTATATTGACAATTTCTCCATGATTTGCTTCAAAAAATTGAACTAAATAACACATACTGAGAAATGGAAGATATTCCATTGTCTTCCTCTCTTCTGAGCCATAAAACAGCTTGATAATTTTCAGGCCCCATGTTTTTCTCAAATTGGTTCCAATTCTGCACATTTCCTTTGACTTGGCATCACGGTTAGCAATCTAAAATGCTGTACAGTGAGTTTTGCTTGGTTTGTATTTAGGTAAATACAAGTTTATGCAAATCAAGTTTTAAAAGTCAAGATTCACCCCCTACTGCCCCACACACACCCATGCACCAAACTATCTAGAGCATATTAAGGATAGAATTAAGCAAATTTATCATCTTCAAGCTTCCTTTAGCAAAAAAGTTGAAACAGAAGAACTGTTGATCTGGCATCCCATTTAAAACAATGATAAAAGTAAAACTAAACAATGAATAAGCCTCAACATGCTTCTCCTTCTCTGACATTTTATAACTTATGTTGGTCTGGATGTAAAGCATAGCGTGCATCCACAGTCCCAATGTCTTCCCCTTCTGAGTAACTCTTCCTGCCTTTATGATTTGGTAGCGATGACCAGCTCAGGTAATGCTCTAGTCTTCTAGAGATGAAACAATGTATTAGTAACAGAATTTGAACATAAGTCAACCTTAAATACTTCCTTTATTTCAATTTTCAGAACATAGCTTATAGGAGAAAATAAATTTGTTGGTATGTGTTAGAGTTTGTTTAGTTATCTGGATCATTGTTTAGTTATCTGAAGTCACTGATCCTTACTTACTTAAAAGCTCCTACCTTGAATCCAGGCCTTTATTTGTATGATAACATGAGGATGACACACAGAACATTTCATCTTATTAATCAACAATAAACCACAGCTGCATCCCTTCTTGGACTTAGTGTTATGGAGAATGAGAAGCACAGAGTTCAGGCTGTGTTTTACAATAACTCTATTGCAAATAGATACTCTCATGACTTACATATAAATGGTAATTAATAGATGATTGAGAAGAACTCATGGAGAAATGGGATGTGAGTTGAATATAAGGGAGAAGGGAGCTCCATGGAGGGGAATCAAAATAAGGAAAGGTATAAGATGGGGCATGAATTTAGATGTGATACGTGTTTCATGAGTGTGTCAGATGGAAGAGATGGGAGAGAAAATGTTAGGACAAATCCATTTAGGACTGGAGGGTAGAATGTCAAGAAGGAGAATGGAAAGCAGACTAGCCCCCCTTAAGTGGAATCCTTTTTCAGTAGAAATATTTAACTAAAAGGAAAAGCCTTTACTTCCCTACTCCTTCAAACATACCTCTTGCTTCCCTTGTGTGAGACAACTGGGAGGAGAATGCAGATTAAATAGATTAAAGTGTTAAAATTTTGTTCTGAAATTAATCCACAAATGGCAGCAACATTTTATTGCCCCTGTAGGTTATGTGAGAGGGACATCCCCAAGCAAGGGATTTAAAACTCTATCATGAATTCTCTTACTGTTCTTGTCATGTCCATATCCCCACCTTCCGTACCAAGTTGATTAAATTATAGGGTTATTAATTCATGTCACTTTGTAGCCTTATAAAACTCTGCATCCAAGCTCATTGTCCAAACACATAAAAAGTCTTAAATTCTCCATGTTACACACTGCAGTGGGTTTTAAAACAGCCAGTAAGGTTTGTGGGGGAGTAGGTACATTTTTATGGCTGTACTGATTTAGTTTAAGCTGAAGACGCCAAAGGCTTTGAAATGCTACAAACTTTCCTGAAAGGGAAAACATTAAACACCCTCTGCCCTTACTCCCCTCTCATGATGTAGATAAAAAAATAATTTCCGGGGTTTAATAGCCATCCCTTAGGAACTTTGAGAACCACAAAGTATTTTGTTTTGCTGCAACAGAATAGTATTACATCCTTCACCTTTGGGCAGAACAAGCTTTCCAATTCTGACCCACCCCCAGAAACTTCAGAAATGTAATGTATGGCTCATTGCTTCCCATCAGTCCTAAAAGGAAATAGTAGGACTATTCTTTGCTTGATATCCCAAAGATTAAAAATTATGAGATGAGTGTGCCATGCAAGATTAATAAGTGTAAGATTTTACCAGCTGTCCATTCCATCCAGAGGAAATTACATGCAAATCACTTCAGCTATTGGTTTAAGATGCTGAGCTGCATCTGTCCAGGCGCAAGGTCACTGCCTTAAACTGTTTAACTTTGTCCCTGCCTCAGATCACCCCATTTTTATGGCCACAGGGGGTTTGACAAGACTGTTAGATTCAGGCACCTAACTCTTCAACAGTTCATAAAAATGGATGTCATCCTCAACTCTGTCTCTTTAGAAAAGTTAAAAAAAAAAAAAAACCTTTTCAAAGCAGTCATTAAAATAAAGGTGGTATGTTTCTGTCCCCCAGATGTTTGGAAATGGATGTTTTAAAGCAAAAAGAGTAAATCTGTGCCTTCCAGGCTGGTGTACAACACAGTGATATTGGCTCTAATTTATTTCTTCCAAACTGTATAATGAAGAACCAGAAGAACCCTGCGCCATAAGTAATATCAGATTGAAAAATATATAAAATAATTAAAATTTGAAAATATCTCCTTTCCTTCCACCCAAAGATGCCATTGAACAATGAAAAGATAATTGGTGCCAGGAGATAGAAATTTCAGAATCAATGCGTATGGAAAAGATGTGAACCGATTGTAAGATAGGCCAGGAATGAGTTACTACTCTGTTACACAAGAATAGAAGGAGTGGCAAAATGGCTCACACTTAGTATCCATTCAGAAAAGATGTCATATGTGGGAAGGCCTGTTGTCATATTTTCTCTGAAATTGTTCTCACATAACATGGACAAACTCAGGCATGAACATGTTTTGGAATTTCTGTTTATAATATCACATGAATCCATCAACTTATTTAAACCATTTCTGCATCCACTGATATTTTCACCATATGTTTATTAAATTTATGACATCCAAATGTACATTACCCAATAAAGGAACATATTGCACTTGGAAAAAACCTTTCTGCTACAGATGCAAAACCTTAACTTTTTTTTCCTCTATCATGCTTCAAGAAGATCGTTACAGGTCTAGTAACTCAGAAACTTACTTGTAAAATTTAATTAATGACCGTGAACAAGCTGAACTTCACAATCCTAGATATTTGAGGTGTTTCGTCATTATTTTTGGATAGTTGTAATATAAATTGATGTTATAATTAGAGTGGGGTTATAATGTTACATTCCTCTTCCTCAAAATCCAGCTTCCATTTCTAATGGAAATGTATTTTATTCATGTATTAAACAAATGCACATTGAAAATATGCCATATGCCCATCATTGTCTTTAACTCTGGGGATACTGGATGAAAAGCACAAATTCCCTTTTCTAATGAAATTCACCAACTAGAGAACAGATAATTATAATTAAGTATATTAATTACAATAAATAGTAATATGTACAGACTGCCATGGAAACACCAGGGAATGTTGGACATCAGTATTATCATCCTCAACACCATCAATATGGATTTTTCTCTGCTCTCCACTGGCATCTACAGTTCTGTATACACAGAAGTATGTCCAGGGGTAGCAGCACAGTTTTGCACACTTTCCTTCCACTCGACTTTGATTCCTCCTTCAAAAAAAATATATATATATATAAAAGAGAGAATGAAAGTAAGATGACAAGTAAAGCACTCTTCAGGTTACTAAAGAAATAGAGATTTCTATATACTGAAAGTAACTAGAGCATTTGCTAGGCAATATTATTTTGTATAAGTCTGCTTCATTTGAATTTATAATTCTTATAATAACCTAGAATATTATTGGAATCCCTATTATCATTCATGTATGAGAACCACCCTTTATATAGATGAGTGATTCATCCATTTAGATGTCTACTAAGTGTCAGAAACATAGTATATCTAAAATAAAATTCATACTCCCCAGATCCCAAAATTATCTCCATCTCAAAACCTGGTACTACCAGTCACCCAGTTGCTTAGGCAAACCTTACCCCCTCACCTCCTACATCTAAGCAATAAACAAATGCTGGCTCTTTTGTTTTGTTTTTTTGTTTTTTTTCATTACGCATCTTAATTCTCTTCACCTCTTACCAAGTGCCTAGTTACTTCCTAAAACACGTCACCATTCTCTCTCTCTCTCTCTCTCTCTCTCTCTCTCTCTCTCTTTTAACCACATATATTAGCTTCCAAACTGGTCTCAGCTTTCTGTCTTCATCCCCTTTGTCTCTGTTTATACCAGGGTAGCTAGAGTAATCCCTCTAAGTCATACATCAGATCATTTCGATGCTCTGGCCAAAAATTGCAATGGTTTCCTGTAATACTTAATGGAAAATCCAAACACTGGAGCATCACCTACTAGGCTCAGTAGGATCTGACTCAGCTTGCCCCTCCAATCTGACACCCTTACAAGATTCTCCATGCTTTCCCTGCTCATGCCATACAAGACTTCTTGCTGATTGATCCTCAAATAAATCAAGCTGTTTTGCTTTTCTGCCTTTATCTTCTCTCTGGTTAACAGTCTTGTCTCCAGAATTATTTCAGGACTTACTTGCTGTTTTCTTGCCTCTGCTGAATTGTCACCTCCTTAGCAAAGATTCTCTGAACAATATATCAAAAATAATCCCTCTGCAATACTCAAACTTTTTTTTATTGGCTTCATTTTTTGTTACATATGAATTTTCATTTCCTAATATTTTATATAATTATGATGCTCTTCTTGTTAATTAGAGCAGAATATAAATTCGATCATAGCAAGCAACACAGTTTCTCTAGAGCTCAGAAGAGTGTCTAACCACAGTAGATTCTCAATGTTTGATCAATGACTGTAAGAATCAGTAAGTTTTGGGTGCACCTATATGCAGAGTGTGATGATGTTTTATAATTATAAGGTAGTAAGTATGTTTAAAATTGTTTGTATGGTGGCACACAGTACAAAGACACTTGGATAGATGAAAGGCAGAAGTCTTAATTAATTGTAGCTCCAAAAGAGTAAAGCTGACTGCATAGAACCACATAGAGTGGCACCTAGGGATAGAGTAATAGAAAGCTGGAAACATTGGAGGCAGGTAAGTATTACAAGTGAGGTAGGATTAGTTAGGTTTCCCTGATACTTTGCAGACTGGCTAACTTGAATAATCTTTATGTCTTGGGAGCTAGAGGCTGCCCCCAGTTTTTGGTACCTTGCCCAGAGCATTTGGGGCAGGCACATAGTAGCCATGGATTGTGAGAGCCCAATAAGGGAGATAACTGTAGAGTAAAATTAATCAGCAGCTCAAGAAGGGAAATTAATGAACCTCTATAGCCAAAGCTCCAAAACTGAGTCAAAACTATATTACAGACTTCTGAGAAGATGGCCAACTGGAGTAGCTTGAGATTAGTCCTGCTCCATGGAAAAGTTAGAGAAGAGACAGGAGGGCGACTGAGGCGGCAATTCAGAAGGGTGGCTGACTTGGGAGAGCCTTCTGCATCACACGTAGCAGCCCTGGTTGCAGAGGCCAAGGAACTGAGAGTCAGAAAGCTGGAGCCTGACATGGAAGCTTGGAGCTACGGATCCCCCGAGAGTGCACGGAATGGAACATGGGACTAGGAAGTAAGCCAGGCCACATTCCTTGAACATGCTACCCTTACTGGCACAGACCTGTGACTGGTGACTCATCCCACACCCCACGCACCTGAACACCATCACCTGATCCCATTCCCCATGCTCCAGGCACCCTCATCCCACCAGCCCCCAACGCAGGTATCTGCCCCACATCCCTACCTCAAGAGCAGCCCAACCCACTTCTCCTATTACATCCTGAGCCCAACCTTCCCCTTCCTGTTCCCTGTAGGCTGTTGCCAGCACATATAGGTTGTGGGCACTAACTTCCATACCTAGGCTAGCCCAGCCCACACCCATAGTTTTTCACAGCCACACCCCACCCTCCCTGAGCTTTGTATGTCTGTTTACAGCACTCCCAGGCCCACGCATGCACATGGGCCCCCAATCACATCATTCAGCTCTGCGAACCACACTTTACAGCAGTCCTAGAACCACGCATGCGCACAACCCTCAGCCTCATTCACCAGCTCTAAGAAAGTGCTGGCCTGAGCAGCTGGGTCACAACTGCCCCCAATCCATGGAGCCATAATAGTAACCTGCTGCCACAGCTCTATGCATGTGCACAAAGGGCCCTGTGCCTTAGACCAGCACACACCAGGGTTATGCCCCCCAGATCAGTGCAGCCACATAGCTACATCCTCCCTGGCTGCTGGGCACCCATGTTCAGAAGCATCAGTGTAACATGACTTGATAAATGAATTAGACCTAACAGACATATATAGGTCATTGCACCCCAAAGTACAAGGTATACATTCTTCTCTAGTGCTCATGGAACATTCTCCAGGATAGAGCATATGCTGGTGCACAAAACAGATCTTTATAAATTTAAAAACATTGAAATTATTCACAGCACTTTCTCTGATCACAGTGGGATGAAGCTGGATCTCAATAACCACCAAAGAATGAGAACATTCACAAATATATGGAGATTAAATAACAGACTCTTAAACAACCAGTGGGTCAAAGAAGAAATTTCTGGAGAAATCAGTAGCTATCTGGAGATGAATGAAAATGAGAATACAACTTATCAGAATTTATGGGACGAGGCAAAGGCTGTGCTGAGAGGGAAATTTATTGCCCTAAATGCATATGTTAAAAAACAAGAAAGAGCAAAAATTGAGTTCTTAACAGCAATCCTGGAGGAACCTGAGAAAGAACAGCAAACTAACCCCAAAGCAAATAGAAGAGAAATAACAAAGATTAAAGCAAAGATAAATAAATGAGAGAAAAAAAATAGAAAGAATCAATAAAACCAATAAACGTTGGTTCTTTGAGAAAATCAGTAAAATTGTTGGGCCACTAGCAAGACTGAAAAAGAAAAAAAGAGAGGGGATGCAAATAAACAAAATCAGAAATGAGAAGGGGTACCTTACCACAGACCCTGAAGAAATAAAAGAAATCATAAGAGGATACTATGAATAACTATATGCCAACAAACTAGACAACTTAGATGAAATGGACAAATTCCTGGAGTCACACAAACAAGCTACACTGATTCAGTAAGAAATAGAAGATCTCAACAAATCAATCACAAATAAAGAGATTCAATCAGTCATCAAAAATCTTCCTATAAAGAAAAGCCCTGGGCCAGATGGCTTCACAGGGAATTTTATCAAACTTTCCAAAAGGAACTAACATCAATCCTGCTCAAACTTTCCCAAAAAATTGAGGAAAATGAACTCTACCTAACTCATTTTATGAAACTAATATTATTTTAATACCAAAACTGGGTAAAGATGCTATAAGAAAGGAAAACTACAGGACAATCTTCCTAATGAACATAGAAACAAAAATTGTCAAGAAAATATTAGCAAATCAAATCCAACAGCATATTAAAAGAATTATACACCATGACCAAGTGGGATTTATACCAGGAATGCAAGGATGGATCAACACAAGAAAATCAATTAATGTAATATAGCACATTAACAACTCAAAATGGAAAAATCACATGATCATCTTGAGTGATGCTGAAAAAACATTAGACAAAATTCAGCATCTGTTTCTTATAAAAACACTCTAAAGATAGGAACCAAAGGTAACTACCTCAATATGATAAAGGGAATATATGAAAAGCCAATAGCCAGCATTAATGGGGAGAGACTGAAAGCCTTCCCCCTAAGATCAGGTACAAGACAAAGATGCACACTGTCACCACCATTATTTGACATTGTCTAGAAATTCTAAGTAGAGCAATCAGGCAGGACAAAGAAATAAAAGGCATCCAAATTGGAGAGGAAGAAGTAAAACTCTCATTATTTGCAGATGATATGATACTATATTTGGAAGATTCTGAGAAATCTACAGCAAAGTTACCTGAGCTAATAAACAAATTCAGAAAAGTGGTGGGATAGAAAATTAATGTGAAAAATCAGCAACATTTCTACATACAAACAATGACCTAGGTGAGGAGTCAGTTAAGGAAAAAATTCCATTCAAAATAGCAACTTAAGAATAAAATATTTAGGAATGAACTTAACTAGAGATGTAAAGGACTTGTACATGCAAGGTTTAGGAGGTGAAAGAGAGAAGAGGCAGACCAAAAAACCTTAGAGTGAGTGAGTTTATTCCTACACTCCCAGGCAGAGCTCACAGAACTCAAGGTAGGGAGTGGTGAGCTCGCCGCTGGGTCCTGGTGCGGGTAGTTTTTAAGCAAGGGGGTTAGGTGCTGTCTAGAAGGGTGGTTCATTTTACACAGCTCAAGTCGTGGTGACCTTCCCTATTCTCCCGACCTAACAGTACACAGAAAACTACATAACATTGCTAAAAGAAATCAAAGGAGATCTAAATAGGTGGTAAGACATTCCCTGCTCATGGATAAGAAGCCTAAATATAGTTAAGATGTCAATTCTCCCCAAATTTATCTACAGATTCAACACAATACCAATCAAAATTCCAACAACTACTTTGAAGATTTGGAAAAGCTGACTACCAAATTCATGTGGAAGGGAAAGAGACCCCAAATAGCTAAAAGCATTCTAAAACAGAAAAACAAAGTGGGAGGATTGACACTCCCTGACTTTAAAACTGTTATAAAGTCACAGTGGTCAAAACAGCATGGTACTGGCACAAAGACAGAAGCAATTGACCAATGGAATCAAATCAAGAGTGCAGAAATAGACCACCAAATCTATGGTCAATTGATTTTTGATAAGGCCCCCAAATCCTCTGAACCGGGACAAAATAGCCTTTTCAATAATTGGGCATGGATGAACAGGATATCAATTGCCAAGAGCATGAAAGAGTACCCCTATCTTACACTGTACAGAAAAATTAACTCAAGGTGGATCAAACACGTAAATATAAGATCTAGCATCATAAAACTACTAGAAGAAAATGTAACAAAACATCTTTAAGACCTAGTTATAGGATGTAGCTTCCTAAACTTTACACCCAAAGCACAAACAATAAAAGAAAAAAAAAATAGATAAATGGGAACTCCTCAAAATCAAATGCTTCTGCACCACAAGAGACTTTGTTAAAAAGGTGAAGAGGCAGCCAACTCAATGGGAGAAAATATTTGGAAATCACACATCAGACAAAGGTTTGATTTCCTGTGTATACAAAGAAATTATACAACTCTACAACAAAAGAACAAACAATTCAATTATAAAATGGGCTAAAGATATGAATAGGCATTTTTCTGAAGATCAAATACAGATGGCTTAAAAGCAAATGAAGAGATGCTCATTTTCACTGGCTGTAAGGGAAATGGCAGATCAAGACTACAATGAGACACCACCTCACACCTATGAGAATGGCCGCTATGAACAAACAGGAAACTATAAATGTTGGAGAGGATGTGGAGAAATTGGGACACTTATGCACTGCTGATGGGAATGTATAGTGGTGCAGCCACTATGGAAGAATGTTTGGCGGTTCCTTAGGAAACTAGATATCGAGTTGCCCTCTGACCCATTAATAGCACTACTTGGTATATACCCAGAAGAGCTGAAAGCAACGACACAAACAGACATTTGCACACTGATGTTCATAGCAACATTGTTCACAATCCCCAAAAGATGTAAACAAACCAAATACCCATCAACAGATGAGTGGATCAACAAAATGTGGTATATATATATATATATATATACAATGGAATATTATGCAGCAGTAAGACAAAATGACATCCTGAAGCACATGACAAGATGGATGAGCCTTGAGGATATAATGCTGATTGAAATTAACCAGACACAAAAGGACAGATACTGTATGATTTCACTTTTATGACCAGCATAAAGATGTAATCAGAGGTTTATAATGCAGAATATATTATTCTGAGGGACTTAGAGATACATAGAAGCTAGAGATGGGTGAACCATTAGCTAATGAGGTTGAACTCCAATGTAAGGGAATAGATAGGAGTGAAGGTGATTTTTTAATGGGTCTAGAAGTAATATTACCATATTGAAGATTAACAAAATTGAAAGGGGTTTTATAGACCTACGTGTCCCACCAACTCACACTAGAAATGAATGAGTTCTCATAAGAATTACTTCAAAGATATGATTCTTTTATAAAGAGTATTTAAGTGCAGGGTACAGGGGGAAAACTGCTATTGCATGCCATGAGCTATGTTCAAAAGGAAACCATCAGCACTATCACAGCAATGGCAGAGGTAAATAATGGGGTGAGGGACAAGAGTTAAGAGGAGGTTTAGATTTCCTGTTTGGTGAGGGTGTGTTTGTTGGTTTTCAGTCTCTTTGGAACAATTAAATTACCTAAAATTGAGAATATTGATGGACTGTGGACTTTGGGCCATCTACATGATACCCGATGAATGTAGGTGACTGAAGGATGCATTGACAGAGAAGTAGATTGGTGAACAATGGTGTATACTTTTGAACGAAGGTTGTGCAGCTACAGAAAGGAACAATGTCATGAGGCATGCAGCAATGTGAATGAACATGTGGGACATTTGGTGAGACAAAATAAGCCAGAAACAAAAAACAACAATGGTATAGTCACCTTTGGAAAATGCTTATAAGAAAACAGTGTCCTAGACTGTAAGTTTTAGAGCAGACACATTAAGTCCAGAGTGGTGATTATTATTTCTGAATTTTAGAGGCTGTTTTATATAACCTGTTATTTAGAGATAAGAATGAAGCCAAATAGGTTGAAGTTAAAATAATTCAGAACATAGATGTAAGGCAGACAATGTCTATATTTTAGAACCACACATACTCTTTGACCAGTGGAAGAAAGGTTTATGTGGTCTGGAACTGAAATTTTCTGTAGTGCATAATCTAATTCAACCTATTTGTATAACTCATTTGAACAACTGAAACACAGGAAGCACAGAATAAGAAAGAGGTCCTTTAATTCTGTATGGATTATTGTAATGTTTGGAAATATCCTAGAGTACATTAAGCAGATAATCAAAAAGTACTGGCAAAGTCCCCTGAAGGAGGGGAGAAAGACTATGGAACTATTAAACCTTACCATCAGGGAATCCCCTGATACTGTGTCAAACTTTAGGGATACCCAAATCAATAGGCCACACCATTGATCATGAAGCTTACTCTTGTGAAGCTTATGTAGGTAGCAGAGAAGCTTAGACTACTTCTAGGCACACCTAAGAGGGATTTCTGGTGGACCTCTGTTTTGCTCAGATGTGGCCTCAGTCTCTCTAAGCCCAAATCTGCAAGTGAAATAATTGCCTACCCCACTACATGGGACATGACTTCATCCAGGGGTGAAAGTCTCCTTGGCAACATGGGAGATGACTCCCAGGGATGAATTCAGCCGTGGCACCAGAGGTTCAACAATTACATACTAACCAAAAGGGGGAAAAGAAGTGTAATTAATAAAGTATCAGTGGCAAAGAGAGTTCAAATAGATTCGAGAGGCTACTCTGGAGGTTACTGTTACACAAGCTTCAGGTAGACCTTGCTACCTATCATAACCTGCCAACCCCCAACCAGGACCATTCCAGCCAATCCTAAAGCACACCTAGGGCAATTTATGAGATTCCACAAGAGTTCCAGGCACTAGAGTAATATCCCAGAAACCTACAAACTCCAGATGGTTCCCTGGTCCAGATAAGTCCTGAAACCTAGACTAGCCTCTCCAGAACATCAGATAGTTACATCTCCCTACCCCATATTAGTGACAGACCCTTCCAATAGCAAAATTTAGAATTGCCATAGCCCAGACAACCCCAAAGAGAGGTATGGAAAGATCAAAAGTGATGGTGGAATTATATATAGAAGATAGGACTTAACAAATGAATATGAATGCTGAATCATTAAATTGATATATCTTTCAGTTTCCAGTATTTTAGAGCAGCTAGGAATAAAAACATAAAATTGTGAAATTGTAACCCGTGTCAAAATCTGAAATATGTTCTACAACTAATTGTGGTGCTGTGCTTTGAACTTCATAGCTTTTTGTATATATGTTACTATTCACAAAAAATGAAGGGAAGAAAAGTTGATCGTGATAATAAAAAAAGTATTTAAGCCCTCTAGCCTCCTTTATTCTGGAGCAGCTAGGAAGAAAAATATGAGAAGATCATATAGTAGCCCATGACAGACTCTGGGGTCTATCCTATAACCACTTTTTGAAGAGTGCTTTGAAAACGATTGCTTTTTATTTCTTTGCTTTGTATATATGTTATACTATGCAATTAAAAAAAAACTGTATTACAGAAAAATACAGTGAAAATACTCTGATCAAGCCAGAAGATTTGGATTTTAGTTCATACCTCTCCCTATCTAGATAGATTATGGCTTTGAAAAAGTGATTCTATCCCTCCAGGCCCAATTTCCTCATCCATATGTAGCACAGGTGTCTTGGGATACAGCATTATGGGAATAAAAATAGATTCCAATAATACAGTTGCAAGTCTTTGCTCCAGAAAGGTACTCAAAAGACGAGTCTATGGTCATCTTGCCATTTTTCACTCCTGCCCTGTGATGTACAAAGTGACCGCATGTGGGAACATCCAATAGATGGAGGGTCCCTCCATTAGTGCCTTGGTGAGAGGACTGAACTCCCCAGCGCTACAGTCACCAATCTTGCTGCACTGCATGTTTGCAACTCCCCATAGAGTATAGAGTAAAATAACCTTTTGTAATTATCCCTGATCGCTCATGATTTTCAAGATTCTGAAAATCTGAGAAACAGATGCATTCTGCGACCCACCCCTCACACCACTATGGTCTCCTTGTTTTCCCACCACATGTCAGAGTGAATCTAGGGCCATTCACTACAGCATGCCTGTCCAAACTAAAATCTAGGGAGTACATCACTGAAGCTGAAGCCAAAATTGCTGCTGAAGATAGGTGGAGAGAGTATAATTCTTTCAAAACTTTTAAAGGTTGTAATTGAAAGATATCAAGTCTGGCGTATTTCTCTGTCATTTTAATTCATTAATGCATGCTTAGCTAATCACATCTACAAGGCTGATAGTTGTCCTTCAAAGTTTGTTGCCGCTATAGAAGCTTTTCAATGTTTATTATATTTTTCCTTGCTAATTTGGGCAATTCTTTGCAAGGAGGCTAAGTTTTTATATAGATTTACATACCTATATAGTCTTTTGCCTTCTCAGAATTCTTTAAAATTCCAGGGTTTTGAGATTGATCATATTTATGTATGTAATTATAAAGGAATATCCATTGGCAGGTGTTGTAAGAAATACTGGAAGCCACTGGAGGCAAGTACCTGCTTATTTCTAATGTTTGACTTTCCTTACACCCAGAGGAAAACGGGGGGTTCTGTCAATCAAAATATTAGAAGAGGCATTTGAAGTGAGGGCCCCCTGCTCTCCCTTTGCCAGCTGGTCAGGGCCTTCCCCTCAACTTGCTCAGAGGCCTTAAAAGTTCAAGAGTACACTGCAGGCATCACTCCCTCTCCCAAAAAGCACAAAGAAAAATACATAATGTATGATAATGGTCAAAGTAGTAAGAATTAAAGTAAATGGTGTAATATAAAAGAGATTTCAAACAGGACTAATAATTCTGCAATTTGTTATACAAAGTCAATTTTTTCCACTCACAGAGCAAAGTTGCCCAGTGGGTTTATTGGTTCACTCATTATTAGGTATATATCACTTTTATTGTTTCACATTTTTATAGTTTATTAAAGAAAAGACATCATTCATGAATAAAACATTTTGGCTCGAGGCTTCCATACACTTAGGTTGGTCAGAGAGATTTTACCATCCCTGATTTGAAATAATAACCAAACACACAAAGCAGAAATAGCATATAATCAGATAATATGTCAAGATATAAGGACAGTCTCCCAAGGAACAAAGAGAAGTTTGTATCTCAACTATATCCCACAGCATCAATCCTCTTCTCTTTTTTGACCACTCAGCAGACAGGACCTCATGTTGTGTAGCATCTATTTCTCTCTTCAAGATCTTCAGTTACTTTTTTCACCCTGATCCATACTGGATTCTTGCAGCTTCTCTCCACCTCACCCTTGATTACATAGGATGATAGGATCTCAGTTGCAGTTCGCAAGTTGCTATGAGTAAAGTAAGATATGTAGCCTGAGGGATATATTTAATGTTGGCTCTCTTCAATTCCCCTGCACATCTGGTAGTTCATAGCTAAGCATAATCAACAGTCAGTTAAACTCTATGAGTCATATTTATATGTATTCATGCATTAACTTGGCTAACATATATGTTATGCTTGTCCTCTTCTAGAGAACTCTAGGAATGTCATCAGGAAGAAGTTCTGGAAGTTGCCTAGGGCCCAACGGTGATGCCTGGGGAAAACAGACCACAGCATAATTAGGCCAATTTGCCAGGAGCTGTTTGTTAATTTTGTACATCTGCAGCAGGAGTTAGGCTAACTACACAGTTGTAGCTCAGAGCTATCCATTACTGTAATGATGACCTTTGTAGAGGCATGAACCGATCATGAACCAAGGAGACATTGGAGGAGAAAGAGGAAAAATGTGAGCCTGAAGATATTTTCCCCCAATATTAATTAATATTATTAAGAAAAGAAGATCCATAAAACCTGATAAATTTATCCATCCACGATGATTGAATGAATTTGACTTATTTCTTGCAGTTGCACGACAGAAACTACAGGAAGAACAGACAAAGGGATGCAATCAGAGTTGCAATTGTTGTTTTTAAAACTGATGATTTTCCTTAAATACATCCTTTCCCTCTGTATCTCTAATTTTGCAGGTATTTTAAATTTTCAACATTGTTAATTACCAGTTTTAATATATCTTAATAAATTAGAAAATGATACAAAATAATGGAACTAATTTAAAGGTCAATTTACATTGACACTGGAATTATTGTAAGCTAACTCATTCCATCTGATCTTATTCATTTTTTATTTTAAGTCAGTAGATAGTTTTAATTTTTTATTAGTATTTTATGCAATTGTGTGTACTTGACATGGCTTGTTAAAGTAATTTTGAAATAAGATAACATAAGTGAAAGCCTTTGGTGAGTTGGTAAATGAACAGCACTCTCTAGTAAGAGTTCTAGAATAAGAACTGTATTAAACAGGCAGCCATAGTTTCTCATATGTTACTACTGTTACTGCATTCCCATATGAAGCTCAAGTTTATAGATAACATATCACCATTTAATTTCATGTGCCCAGGGTAATGGAAACAGCTTTTAATTGTATTAAGTTCAACTTGTTCAAAAAAGAATCATCAATCAGTCAAACATTAATCAATTCAGTCATTTTGACCATTGCTATTGATTGGAGTCATAACAACATTAACCAAATTGACGAAATATCCAGTTTTCTATTACTATGTAGGTAATTTGAAACTTTAATTGTGAAACCAATATTTGTCCATTGTAGGGTCTTAGATGTTTTAAGTAATCATAAAAGAGAAAATCTACTGGAAAGTTTTGATTTAGTTGCCCCAGATAGTTTTTGCCTTGAGGAACAATAGGAAAGCACAATTCTCTGTCATTCTAGATACTACCCAACCTAAATAAATCCACTGTGTGTAATTGGGCCACAATCTCCTTGCAGTACTTATGAGAAGGAAGAAGCTTAAGCAGAACACAGCATAGGGGAGCCCCCAAACTCACCAAGCTTATTCTCCATGAAGCAATGCCTGTAGCCTGTCTAAAAGAAAAGGCAAGTGAGCATCATATACTGATTCAACTGCTAACATCAGTAATGTATTATAAATGTGATCCTTCAAAGCCTTCCCTGAATAAGTATAACTTAAAGACCTAACAGATTCCCAAATGTCTAGAGAAGTGATTTTTTTTATTAGTTTCAAAATATTCCCTTGGCATTTTCAGACACTGTGTATGGATTCCTTTTGAAGGGCTGTTCTTTCAGAGCACCCCACTGCACAAGACACACATTTTAGCTAGCTAGCTTTCCTTTATATCCCTTTCTTGACATTCAAATTCTTCATTTACTTCACAGTTATGTTGTGTCATGTATAATTAGGCTAATATTGATACATTGGTAAACAAAGGCTGTTGCTAAAGAAACATGGTGTAAAGCATACAACTGATGCATCATCCCTTATATAACTCAATAGAGTTTTTGGAAAATAAACATTTTTAGGTCATTGTGCAATAAATACATATTATATTGTCTGCATCTTTCCATTTATACGGCTTTTAGTTTAAAGTTACATTTATAAAGTTTAGGAAGTGATATCTGAAAACATTGCGTTCATTTTCAGCACATGTAGGAAATATAGGAAAGTCACTGTTCTTTGAGAGTGTGATGAAAAGCAAAACCAATTATTTCCCTTTTCCTATTTTTTATGTACAAATCAAATATAGCTTTATATAGAGAATGAAGGTGGAAATAGCATTGAAAACTGGCTTATGAACGAAAAATTTCCATTTATATTTTTAACAAACAAGATACACACATTTATGAAGGAGATGAATAGGTACTATAAGGGAATGTTGTCCACTGTCAATCAGTGTTTCCCAACATTCAGTCTTTGGCAACTTCCCATCTAAGTGATGGACAGCAGGTGAGCTGGGGCAGGTGTGTTAAATGCATTGGTCTACCACCAGGGACACAAAAAGTAATGTGGCTTATCAATGCTCTCAATGGTCTACCACTAATCGTAACTCACTTCAAAATCAACAGAATGCAAGCAAGCTCAAGGTCATGAGATTGGTCTCCTTCCCAAGCTTCTTAGCAATGCAAGTTTTCTTAGGGGGCGAAAAACATATATATATTTCAACATTGGACATTGAAAATACACTCACAATTTCAGTGACATTTTCACAAGCATTTGTGAAATATATTCTTTACAAAGATCTGTGGTAGAACTTAATCTGTATTATTACTTACAATAAAAATCAGAAACCACATAAATATCCCTAAATAAGAAAGTAGGAAAACAGGGATAAAGGATATTCATAAAATAGGATGATGTTTTTCATCAAAACTGATATTTTAATTGTTACATAAAATGAGAAATTTATTGAGATACATGACATAAAATTCCACGTATAAAGCATAATTAAAATCTTTATATAGAAAGGTACAATTTTTAATAAATTAAACCAATGTAAATTAAATAACTATCAAACCAACTGAAAATACAATAAATTTATACCAATGGCTATCTCTAGATGCTGAGATTATTAGTATACTTTTTCCAAAATCCTTTTCTACAACTATGGATTACACTTGCAATTATTAAAAAAGAATCTTTAAAACATTACATAAATATATATGTATATAATATAAAATTAACTACTATAAAAGTCAAATGAGAAAGTGGGTCAGAGTGGTTCAGGTAAAATCTGTTATTTTTTTTACAAAAACAAGTCTGAAGCCTTCTTTGAATTTCATTTAGGTAGGGAGGCTCTTTTAAATTTACATATGAGTATATATATGAAGGATGTATATTAATTTTGCCCATTACATGATTTGTGCCAAAACATTTCACAATTCTTTTTATTTTTAAAATTATTGATGACATCCTATGTGTTAGATACTCTTCTTGGGACTGAGGATACAATTTTGATAGAGACAGAGTCCCAGCTTTTGCAGAATTTACATTCTAGTATAAGAATTTGAAAACAAGTAAGTGAAAACTGAACTATTCCTACATTTATGCATATATCTATATCTATGTATCTTTGTATTTAGTGTATCTAAATCTATCTCTCTCTACATATTTACCTATCTATGTATACATTGCATTAGTTTGTCAAGCTACTGAAATGTAATATACCAGAAATTTTAAAAAGGGAATTTAATAGTTATGTTTCCAGTTCTACACTGTGAAAATGTCCAAATTAAGACACCAACAAAAGGTTACCCTCACTCAAGAAAGGCTGATGCCATCTAGAATAACTCTATCAGCAGGGAAGTCATTGGCTGGTGTCTGCTGGTTCTTGTTCCTGGTTCCGTTGCTTTCAGCTTCTGATGCCAGTGGTTTCCTCTCGAAGCATCTGTGAGCCTTCACTTAGCAACTCTGGGACACACTCCGGGTTCTGGCTTGTTTAGCATCTCATGGGAAGCCACATGGTGATGTCTTCTGGGCTCTGCCCACGTCTAGGTATCTGTTCTCTCTCTGTAAGCAACCAAGCATCCCCAAACATGTGCATCTATGTCAGCTTTGAAGCAACTGTTCTCCAAGCATCTGTATGTGCTCTGAGCTTTCTCCAGAATGTTTCCTCTTTTAAAGGACTCCAGTAAACTAATGCCACACCTTGACTAGGTGGAGTTACACCTCCATCTATCCAAAAGGCAACACCCACAATTCCAGGAGATTATCTCTTCATCAGTCACACCCACACACGGGAACGCTACATCTCCATGGATATAATCTAATCAAAAGGGTTTCCACCATACAATATTCAATCAGTATTAAAAGGCATGGCTTTTTCTGGGGTATGCAATATTTTCAAACTGGCAGACATAAATAATTTCAAGTGATACATACTGTGAAGAAGAGTGAAGGGAGAATGAAGAGATGAAACGTGATAGGGTGTGGTTGGGGTTAAGTAGGGTGGACAATGATGGCATATATGAGACAGTAATATTTTTCAGAAAACTGAGTGAAGCTGGGGAATAGATAGTGAGATTTGTTAGAATACAAACATTTCAATCATCAGGAATAAAAACAAAAGGCTCTGAGTTAGAAATAAAATTACCATGTTCAAAAATAAAAGAGCTAGGAGGATATTACAGCTAAAGCAGACCAAAAATAAGAATAATTGAGGGTGGGCCACGGTGGCTCAGTAGGTAAAAATGCTTGCCTGCCATGCCTGAGAACCCGGGTTCAATTCCCGGTGCCTGCCCATGTAAAAAAAAAAAAGAATAATTGAGACATTATGTTGAAGAAATACACAGGGGCGAGATTATGAGGGTCTTATTAAAATCACATTAAGGAATTTGGATTTTATTTTAAACATTATACAAAATAAATAGTGGCTTTTATAGATGTAGTAATGTGATATAATTTGTATAGATCATTGGCTGCTAACAGATTATTAGAAGGTCAACATAAAAGATGGAAAGAAAGTTAAAATGCTTACTGCACTAGTCGAGAATAGAGATGATAGCAGATTGAACTAAGGAAGCAATGGAGGAGGTAGCAAAACTTTCTCAGTTTTGGACAGAATTTGAATATATATTCTGTGTGGTGTATGAGGGGGGAAAGGTGGGAGAATCAATGACATTTTATTTTGTTGAGAGAGACATCTAGGTTAATGATATACTTACTATTATAGAAAAGACTGGGAAAGGACAGATAGAGATGGACTGGGACATATCTAGAGTTTTGTTTTAGACATGTTCATTTTGAAATATGTATTAAGTATTCATTTGGAAGACATTAAGACAACATTGAAATATTGAAGTTAAGAGCTTAGAAGAAAGTTCAAGCTGAAAGATGCAAAATTAGAAGTAAGAACTAAGTTCCATAAAAATGGAACTTAGAAGAAACACTGAAAAATTGACCAGAATATTTATAAATACAGAGATGTGGTTTTAGGACATTCTTTGCCAAAAGGCTGATGACTCTACAGAGAAAGGACATTCTTGAACCAGACAGGGCAACATGGTTTTCAAAACAAAGTTGTTACAGCAAAGAGAAACAAGATTGTAACTAGATTTTAAAAAAAAGAAGAAAAGAAAAGGAAAAGAAAGTAAGAAAAGAAAACTTGAGCTACGCTTAAATTTTCAACATCTGAAAGCCAAATTGCCCAGGCTGACTATTGAGTCAGATCACAATTTAGCATAAGTGCATATTCCACCCTCCAAATGCCATTATTCTAATTATAAAGCAATCACTGTATATTCACAGAATAAATTACCTAGTTATTGGCATCCAGTGGAATAAAGTAATCTAGCAATTTACTCTCAATGTGACACTATCTTGCAGGTTTTCAGAGTAAGTAACATGATTAATTATCAGCCATTGTCCTGTAACCATTCAATTTTTTAATTGACACCTCTTTTACAGCCTTTCATCATCTTCCCCAAGGGAGCAAACCAAATTTTGTAAAATTGTATAAGAAGAGTTTTGTTTCTAAGTCCTAAAATTCAATTTTATTATGATATTGCAAACATTAAAATGAAGTCACATAGACAGACTGGAGGCAGTCTTTTAAGATGCTTAGTCCTGTTGAAAGGACCATATTAATGTCCAACAGCTTTACAAGAGTTATTTTGCCTGAACTTCTATGCTCTGTATTTTTAAATCAGGATTATGTAGTCACTAATTTAGAGTGCATAGTGGTATTTGAGCATAAAATTATTGTTCTGTAATAGGTAACTTGGATTCAAGCAGAAAATTGCACTCTTTCTGGATTAAGGTAGTAAAAATCCAGAGCTTCCAGAGTGACTGAAAATTGAGGGGGAAATCTAAGAAATGAGATAGCTATAGTGAGGAGTGTCCCAAAATTCACAATCAAATCTATGTAATCTTTATGACATTTAATTTACAGATCCATAGAGGAGAATACCAGAGACCCTGCAGAAAATAACAGCTAATAAAGTATATGTAGATTTCATTTTTTTGTCCACGACAAGGGTGACAGAAATTGGAATATAGATGTAGTTGTTAACCCTCTGTTAGAATAAAAATCAACATTTCCCGAAGATATCAGAATCCAAATTCCATAAAAAGTCACCAGAAATTCTAATATTTGGTCAATAATGTCTAAATATAAAGAAATGGAAAAATATGACAAATTCTCAAGAGAAAAGACAGTTAATAGAACCTGACAATAAGATGACTCAGATATTAGTCATTAACATACTAGTAATTACTGGACCAAACTTTAAAGCCCCTATCATAAATGTGTACATGATTGTAAGTAAAAATATGGTCATAGCGAATGATTGGCTAGGGAATCTTGGTAAGAAATGGGACCATTTAAAAAAAAAAAAGATAAAATGGAAATTCGAGAACTAAAAAGTATAATGTCTGAAAAAAAAATCCCCAGGTGACTTGACATACTTATGAAAGTCAAAAGACAATATCAGTGAACTGTAAGTAGATCAAAAGAAGCAGCAAGCTATGAAGAACACAGAAAACAACTGAACACAGAAGTATAGAACCTCAATAAACTGTGGCACAACAAGAAGCAATTTAATTTATGTAAATATGGAGTCTAAGAAGGATACCAGTGAGATGATGAAAGGAAAAACATATTAGGCAAAATAATGGCCAAAAGCTTACCCGATTGTTAAAAAGCATGTATTCCCAGATCCAAGAAGCTGAGCACATCCAAGGGAGGAAAAATGTAAATAAAACCATGCACTTTTAGGTATTTAAGAGTCAAAGTGCTGTGAAATAAATATTGAAATTAGCAAAAGAAAAATAATGACATCTTGCACACAAGGGAGCAATGAAATAATCGAAGTCTTTTTTCAGAGTCAACAGATCCTAGAAGACAATGGAACAACATCTTTAAGTACTAAAAAAAGAAAAAAAGTAGAAAACATAATTGCATTCCATATCCAAGAAAAATATGTTTTCTTCATTTTTAAATGAAGGTAATATAAAAATATATTTAGATTAAAAAACAGAGAAAATTTGTCACCAGCAGACCTGAAATGTAAAACATTTAAAGGAAGCTTTTCTGTATGAAGGGAATTGACAGCAATACAAGTCTTGAACTCTATGGAAAGGCATAATGAGCAATAGCAATTCAAATGCATGCAAAAATATAAAATACCACATTATATTTATTAATATTTTCATTTCTTTAAAGGACATAAGGCTGTTTAAACAAATAAAAAGCCATAACATATGTGGATGCAAAGCATATGATAACAACACAAAGAAATGTAGGGGTGGTAAATGCAAGGATACTGTGGTACGTTTCCTATAACACATAAAGTGTTATATCATTAACTTCAAATAGGGTGTCATATATTAAGGATATATATTACAATTTCTGGAGGAGTTACTGAAAAATAATAATAAATGCAATGACTGATAGCTAAAATACAATAGACAAATTACAACAGAATACAAAAGTAGTATTTATTCTACCTAAAAGAAATCAGAAAGGATAAAGGAAAGAAAATATTGGTAAATAGGAAAAAAAAGAAATATAAACTGAAACCCAAAGTATCAATAGTTGCAATACATGCACTTGACTCAAAAACTTCCAAAAAGGTAGATATTACCAACCTAGATAAAATTAAGATTTAACTATGCATCTAAAATATGAGGAGACATATAGGTTGAAAATAAATGTATAAAAGAAGACAGACCATGAAAAACATAAGCATAAAGAACCGATGTATGAATTTCCTGTAGTTGTTGTAACAAATCACCACAAACTCAATTGCTTACAAGACTTGATTCTCTTACAGTTCTGGAGATTAGAAGTCCAAAATGAGCCTCCCTGGGATAAAATCAAAGTCTCAGCAGTGCTGCTGTTGCATTCCTACTGGATGCCCTAGGGGAGGATCTATCCTTGCTGTTTCCTGCTTCTGAAAGTTGTCCTCAGTCCTTAGTTCATGGGCGTCTTCCATTTTCAAAGCCAGCAATCACATCATTTTGACCTCTGCTTCCATCACCATTTCTCCTTCTCTGACTGACTCTCCTGCTGCCTTCTTTCACTTATAAGGATGCTTGTGATTAAATTGGACCCACTTGAATAATCTTCTTCTCCAAAGGTTACCAGATTAGCAAACTTAATTCTATGTGTACTTTTATTGACTATAAAACTACATGTTCATCCTGGTGCCTGCCCATTAAAAAAAAAAACAAAACTACATGTTCAAAGGTTCTGGAGGTTGGATATTGACATGTGGAGGGGTGGAACTGTTCTGCCTACCGCCCTCCAAGATGGAGGATATATATACAGCCGGATATATTATTTTACACAAAATAAACAACTAGACAAAATATTACTGGAGATAAAGGGAATATATACTTTATAATGGTGAAATTTACTTCATTAGGTAAAATAATTAATATAATATAGCTTCAAAATAAAATAGATAAAAACCTGTCAGAATTGAAAAGAGAAATAAGCACATACAAAATCATAATGAAATATTTTAAAACATCTCTTAACAATTCATATGAACATCTAGACACCCAAAAAGTAATACTGCTGATCTGAACAACACAGTTAGGCACTATGGCCTAGTTGGTATTTATAGAAAATGACTGCAAAATGAACATTATTACAAAAACACATGGTCTTTCCACCAAGATACATCATATTATGGAACATAAAATAAGACTCAGTACACTAAAAAAAAAATCTGAAATTATTATAGAGTTTATATTCTGATTATAATGAAATAAAATTAGAAACTGATATGTGAACACTAAAAATATGTATTTCTAAATGAACTACATGAAATAAGAATTCACAAGGTTAAATCAGAAAGTATTTCACTCTAAATGATAATGTAAATAGAGCATCTGAAGGACACGTATGGTGGAGTTAAAACAGTGTTTGGATGGAAATTATTGTTTAAATATTCTCATTTTAAAAAGAACTATTAAAATCGATTGTCTATGCTTGAATCTTAGGAGTAAATTAAAACTAAAACAATAGAAAGAGAGCTATAGAGATCATTCTGGAAGGTTACTCTTACGCAAGGTTCAGCCACAAATTGCAAACTGCCACAGTAAGAGAAGCCCCAACTAATAAGGTTCCTGGAAACCTTAAAGGATATCCTGGGATCCATAAAAGTTTTATTAATTAAGTTTGTTTTTGAGAGACTTAAAGCCTCCAGATTGTTCCAATGCTAGATGAGCTCTGAAACCCAAAAGTACCAGTCTCTTCAAGAACAACAACCATTTTCCATCCTTTGCCCATGATATCAATGGCCCTTTATCAGCATGAAAAAGTTAGAAGTGTCATCACCCAGTATCCCTCAAGATTGAGAGATAATTATCATATGAGAGGGAGAAGTTGTAACCAAAAAATTAGAATTTAAGGGATGATTAGGGTTGTTGAATTATTATATAGATATTACTTTTTACTTTCTGGTATATTGGAGTAGACAGAGGGAAATACTTGAAATCTATGATCTGTAATCCAACTGCCTTGATCTCTGAATAATGATTTTATAGCCTTTATCTTGTGCCTTTGTAACTGTAAGAGCTGTTTCTCCCTTTATCCAGTCTTTTTCTCAAAGTAACTTTTAAGGGCAAATGCCCTAATGCTAATAGGTCATTCCAGCCTAGTCTCACCCTTGTTTTTATTTACTATTGTAGTGGCTATTCTAGCCTCGTGTCAGCCATGTGAATACTTAGTATTATAATGGCTGCTCTAGCCTAGTCTCAGTACTGTGCACGCTTACTATTGTAATGGTAACTACCTCCTCTCCCCTTGTTTGAATCCCTAAAATCCTTGAAACCCCAAGACTCTGGCCTAGCAATAAATTTTTTCCCCACTTTGAAAAAAAAAAAAGGGAATTATAAGTATAAATACAGAAAACAACAGAATACAGAAAAACTAGGGAAAATTAATAATCCAAAAGAGGGCTAGATGAAAAGATTAATAGCTAGCAAGACTGTTACTATACAATTTACCCATATTAAAATTAATAAAGTATAATTTGTATTAAAGTCCTGGTAATAAATTTGAGAACTTAGATGGAATGGGTAAGTTTCTTGAAATGCACAACATATCAAAACAGGCATGAGATGAAACAGAAAATTGAAATAACCCTGTATCTATTAAAAAAATTAAATCATTAAAAACCTTCCCACAAAGAATTCCCCAGACCCTGATAGCTTTTTTGTTTAATTCTATCAAATATTTAGGAAACTAATAACAACAAATTTTCAGAAACTCTTTCAGAAAATTCTGAAGTGTGTGTGTGTGGGGGGGGGAGGGGGAGCGGGCAGGGAACTTCCCAAATCCTTTTATAAGACCAGCATCTTGATACCAAAATATAAGAAAAGGAATGTTAGATCAACCATATCCCTCATGAACCTAGATACAAAAATGATCTTAAAATATTAGTAATTCAAGTGTAGTAATCTATGAAAAGGATATAAGGGTATGGGTTTTAGCCAAAGAATTTAAGGTTCATTTATACTTGAAAAAGCAATCAACAAAATTCACCATTTCACAGAATAAAAGAGAGTATCCCTATAATTAACTCAATAGGTGCAAAAGCATTGCACCAAAGTCAGCACTCATCTATGATAATCTCAGATAACAAGGAATAGAAGGAAAATTTCTCAACCTGATAAAAGATATCTACAAAAAAATCTATACCTTACATTATACTTTAGTAAAATATTGAACACTTTCTGTGTTATAACATTTTTCTTTCCACATACTTTCTACAATGTGAACCTCTCTCTTCTTCCACCAAGAGGGAGACTTTATGTCCTCTCCTCTTCGATGTTTGAGTTTATAACTGGCTTGGCCAATAGGGTAAAATAAAGATTGTAATCTTTGACCTCTGAGTCTAAGTCATAAGAGCTTCTTGACCTTCTGACATGTGCTTTTGGAACCCTGAAGCCCATATATGAAGACTGACTACTATGAAATTAGCATGCTGTTAGGAAGCTCAGGATGTATCAAGAAGTCAGTTGTGCTCCAGTTGCAGTTCCATCCGAAGTCTCAATGACCAGATGTAGGAGTGAAGGCACTTGAGGATGAATTCAGGCACTATGGTTGAGACATCCTCAGACATAAGTTTCTCCAGCCAAAGTTTGTGAGGAAAGACAAACCATTGCCATTAGGCCCTGCTCAAATTAATGACCAAAAGAATCTATGTTTATAATAAAAATAGTTATTTTATACCAGTGGAGAATATTATAAAGCAGCAAAAGTAAATAGAACATTTCCCATCCCTCCCCACCTTCAGATCAGGAGCAAGATAAAGTTATCCAATCTTGCCACTTCTATTCAGTATTATTCTGAAGGTCTTAATAAGTACAATAATGAAAGACAGAGTGTAAAAAGCCTTCCCATTGGAAAGGAAGATTAGATTATATGACTGTCTACAAAAAAAAACAAAACAAAAAAAAAACCCAAAAAACTCCTAACGAATCTACACACCAATTACTTCAGAACAAATAAATGAATCTGTCAAGGTCACAGGATAGGGGATCTTGTATGCAAAAATCAATTTATTTATAGGTACTAGGAACAGATAATTTGAAAAAAATCATGTGCTTTCTTATCAAAAAAAATAAAGTACTTAAGAACAAACTTAAAGTACATGCAAAATATGTACACTTAATCTTTAAAAAAGTCACTGAGAAATAAAAGACCTAAATAAATGAAATTATGTTTGATTGGGAGACTCAATCACTAAAGTGTCAATTCTCTCAAATAGACCTATTGATTAAATGCAATCTAATTTATATTCTGAGCAAGTATTTTTATAAGAATTGTCCAGTGATGCCAAAATACATAAAGAAAAATGAAAACCAAAAGAAACTTATTACTATGAAACTATTAAACCTTACCATCAAGGAATTCCCTGATATTGTGTCAAACTTGAGGGATACCCAAATCAATAGGCTATGTCCTCGATCATGAGGCTTACTCTTGTGAAGCTTATGTAGGTAGCAGAGAAGCTTAGACTACCTACCTATAGGCACACCTAAGAGTGACTTCTGGAGAACCTCTATTGTTGCTCAGATGTGGCCTCAGTCTCTCTAAGCCCAACTCTGCAAGTGAAATCATTGCCCTCTCCACTACATCGGACATGACATCCAGGAGTGAAAGTCTCCCTGGTGATGTGGGAGAGGACTCTCAGGGATGAATCCAGACCTGGCACCTTAGGATCAACAAATACATTCTGACCAAAAGGGGGAAAAGAAGTGTGATTAATAGAGTATCAGTTGTTGGAAAAGCCATAACATATCACCAACATGGCTGCCATGGCTGATGCAAGTCGCGAGCTGCCATCAACAACCCCCTGTGCACCCATCCCCCCTGCTCTCCCACTAGGTGCTTTGTACCCCTGAGTCCCAAGGAAGTCCTCGGACTCCTTGAGGCCCCCATCTCCCTCCCTAACACCGTCCGCGAATGTTAAGCTTTAGCCTTGTCGCAAAAATGCATGGCCTGCATATCCACGGTCTCCATAATAGCCAGCCTAAGCTGCCATCTCAGCCCTCCCGTGTGATGATCAGCAGGCAGCCAATGACGGGTAAGACCTCCTGGGGAGGCAACCTAAGACAGGCACAGTTACCCGGAAAGCTAAAAAAACAAAAAAGGAGGAATTGTTGGAAAAGCCATAACATATTGCCAACATGGCAGCCGTGGCTGATGCAAAGCAATACAAAATGGCTGGCCTTAAATACACCCTCCACCCTAGCAGCAACAGTGACCAATCCCAGCCCGACACATGTCCCTGCATGCTCCCAGCCTATATAAGCCTGTGCACTTCCTCAATAAAGCGGACGCCTTCCACTCAGCCCTGAGGGTTGTCTCCTGAGTCGTGTGCTGTGTGCTGTGTGTCTGTGTGACTGACTCAGTACAGCCGCTTACCCCCAGCCATCAGCTACCCAACAATCAGTGGCAGAAAGAGTTCAAATAGAGTTGAGAGGCTACTCTGGAGGTTGCTCTTATGCAGGTTTCAGGTAGACCTTGCTACCTATCATAACATGCCAGCCTATCATAACATGCCAGCCCCCAACCAGAATCATTCCAGCCAATCCTAAAGAACACCTAGGGCAATTTATAAGATTCCACAAGGGTTCCAGGCACTAGAGTAACTTTCCAGAAACTTACAACCTCCAGATGGGTTCCTGTTCCAGATAAGTCCTGAAACCTAGCCTAGCCTCTCCAGAACATCAGATAGTTCTATCTCCCTACCCCATATTAGTGACAGACCATTCCAATAACAGAAATTTAGAATTGCCATAGCCCAAAGAGCCCCAAAGAGGGGTATGGAAAGATCAATGGTGATGGTGGAATCATACATAGAAATAGGACTTAACAAATGAATATGAATGCTGAATCATTAAATTAATATATCTTTTAGTATCCAGTATTTTAGAGCAGCTAGAAGTAAAAACCTAAAATTATGAAATTGCAACCCATGTCAAAGTCTGAAATATGTTCTAACAACTAATTGTGTTGCTGTGCTTTGAACTTTATAGCTTTTTTGTATATATGTTTTTGTTCACAAAAACAGAAGGTAAAAAAAGTCAATTGTGGTGATAAAAAAGTATTTAAGCCCTCTAGCTTCTGGCGCAACTAGAAGGAAAAATATGAGAGGATCATATGGTAGTCCATGACAAACTCTGGTATCTGTTCTATAACCAGTTGTTGAAGAGTGCTTTGAAAATAATTGCTTTTTTATTTCATTTTTTTGTATATATGTTATACTATACAATAAAAAATGTTAAAAAAAGAAACATTTAAAAATTGAAACAAAAAACTCAAAATTGGAAAACTTTAATTGCCTGATTTCAAGGCTTATTCTGAAGCTAATATAATCAGGAGAGTATAGGATTGGCATAAGGATAAATCAAAAGATAAAAGGAAAATAGAGAGCTCAGAAATAGAACCACCCATGTATGGTTAACTGAGGTTTAACAAACTAATTCAAAGGGAAAATAAAATCATTTCAATAAATGATATTGAAATGAATGGATATTCACATGGAAACAAGTGGACCTAATCTCCTACTTTAAACCATAGGCCAAAATTAATTTCAATGGATTGTGTACATTACTGTGAAAATTAAAACTATAAATCTAGAAAAAGTACATAAGGATATAATTTGTTAGTAGGCAAAATGATTTGGTTAGAACATAGAAAGATAAACCACAATACTAGTATAGTAAATTTCATCCAAATAAACACTTTGCTTCAAAAATGAAGTTAAGAAAACTGATCAAACTTGACAAAAATTAGGAAAAATTTTTTTAAATAGAATTGACAATGAACTTGATCCTGAATATACAAAATTTCTATAGTTCTAATTTCTACAACTCAGTAATGAACAGAGAAGTAGCCCAATAAAATGGGTATAACATTTGAAAATATTTCTCAAAGGAAGTATAAAATAGCAGATACACTCATGGAAGTGCTCAGTATAATTAGTCATCATGAATCTTAAATTAAAAAACAATACCATTACAACCCACTATGACTAAAAGAAAGAACAGTTTCACCCGTTCTAGATTTTCATATTAATTGAATGAGAAAGTACAAAGTCTGTTGTGTATGGCTTCCTTAATTTGAAGATTTATCTATTTTGTTTCACAAATTAGTAGTACATTCCTTATTAATTCTGCTTTGTATTTTACTTTATGAATAAATCATAAAATGTATTTCAATTTTTCTCTTGATGAAAATTTGGTATCTTTTCCAGTGTGAAGTCATTATGAATAAAGATGCTATGCATCTTTCTGTACAAGTATTTGAGTGCACAAAATATTTTCATTTTTCTTGTATGAATAACCAGAAGTAATATTATAAGTATATGTTTATCTTTAGTAATAATAATAATTGCCAAAGTATTTTACTGTTTGATTTTGCAGTTATATTCCCAACAGCCATATATATGATTTCCTGTTGTACTACATCCTTGCCAATATTTGGTATTTTCAATTTTCTTTCTTTTAGTCATAGTGGATTGCAACGGTACTGTTTTAAAACTCACAGGGAATGGTCATTCCGAACCCAAGTATCAGCTGATTTTTCTTTTTAAGAGAAGCAGATATACCTTTCATGAGCGTGACTGACAAGTCTTGGAAATGAATTTCTTTTTCTCCAGAGGACAATTGCACGAGCTCTGTACCACCTCTGTTAATCTGTTCCAACCGTGGCTCTAGTTGCCACTGAAAATGAGAAGATAGTTTTACCTTTGGGGGCTATTCCATCCTTAGATCTTCTGCATAGACTGACAACTTGAAGGGCAAACGAATGTGTTTTGTGATCTGTATACTGATCTACTGGGAACAAGGTTGAAACTCGGATATGTTTCACATGCGCCCCAGAAACAGGCCTGGGAAGTTAATGATTCAACTTTACTGTTCATCCAGGTCAAGGCTGAACCAGATTAGGACTGTTTAGGAGAAAAATTACCATGTCTCAACTGCTCTGGTTGTGGTTTAGTTCAACACTCATTCATTGAATATGCTATACCCTAGCCCTGTGCTAAACACAGTGGAGATGACAAATGGAGAAGGATATGTAATCCCAGATTTTCAATGCTTAGATGCAGTTAGGGAAAAAGAAGAGAAGGCCCATGACTAAACATATCAATTAATAAACTAAATATTTGTGTGCTCAAAATCTATAGTCAAGGTTTCTATTTCAAGATCGCTAACTATAGATATTAACTCCTCCCTCTTATGCCCTTGTTCAAATTACCAAAGCAGTTAAAAATGAAGTTAAGACAAATACCGTATCAGAGCTGGAAACCAGGGGACAAATGCCATCCACATGAAGTAAAGAAATGACAGTTGCTGTCATTTATTGAACAATTCCTATCTACAATATGTTCCGTATTTCAACTAAATTATTTTATTCAATCCCTTAGGGAATTATTATCAAATTCACCTGAGGAAAATGAGACTTAAGAAGGATAAGTCACTCAAAGTGACAGAAGTTACAGAGTTCTTCAAATGACCATGTGATAATTAAGCATCATGGGATGAAGGGGGAGATTTTAATTCTCAAAACATGGTAATAAATAAATATAATGCAGCATGAGATCATGCACTCAGAGATGAGTCATATCCCCAAGCTCTTTTTCAAAACTAATGTTATTCTGAGAAAGCAACAAAATTTTGATTAAACAGAAAGTAAAAAAAAAAAAGAAGTTAGAATGTTCAGTCTGTAAATATTTTTAGAAATTAAACAAGACAAGATAAAAATTTAGAAAAGATAATCTAATTAAATAATGATAAAAATCAATAAAATGAACTTAAGGAAATCAAGAAGAATAAATTAATTAAAGAAAGCAGAAATGCATTTTTAAAAGAAAATGACTAAACAGATAAGTTTTAAATCAATCAAGAAAAAAAAATGAACCTGTTAATTAAGAATAGGACATAAAAAGCAAATAAGGGACAATGGACTAAAAAGAAAAAATGAACCATGATAATTAAGTGATTCACAAATTAAGGTATGTAACATAGAAAACAATAAGACAATATAGTTAATGATCTCAAGAAAATGGAGGATTTTCAAGAAAATAGAATGACTGTATTTCATCAGCATGCATGTATAGCAACATTGTAATACCCTTTGAGTCAGGATATGTCTTATAATCAAGTCTCTTTCATTTGACATCAGCCTGACAGTAGTTGTCAAAGTTGTCATTACCTTTCACGTGGTGAATTTAGCTATTATTCCTGGAGGCATGATTGGAAGAATTCAATCTCTAAATTTATAATTCAACTAATTTTCAAAGCAAGATTTGAGGAAGAACTATCTGTTATCTGAAAGAGATTGTTATCTGAAAACATCCCATTGACACATCTTGGAGGATGAAGTAAAGACCCGCCTCAAAGCTATCAGGATAAGTCAGAGTTAGAAAAGAAAAAAAAAAAAAATCCTAGAGACAATGGGAAATCATGTTTTATAAAGAAATGCTGCATCACCAATGCTTTTAATAGTCTAGATGATAATATTGTGTGGTAAAATAAAGGACATGGATGTCTCAGTGTAAAAAGGGATCCAAAAGATCTTTACATTTATTATGAAAACATTCAGGAATCACAAAACCATCTTTATCTCCATTCATCTATGAATGAGATATATGATAAAAATCTACCTGTAAAAAACCTTTTCCACTAAATGGGAAAGAAAATTCTAAGAGATTGAAAAATATATTTTTGTCATGGATTGATTGGTAGGGGTGTCTTGTTTCCTAAGAAGATACATAAAGCATTGATATGTCTCATGATTGCATGTAACTTAGGTTTGATAAAATTCAAGAAGTATAACACTTGAATTTAAAAGCTTATTAACAATAGAGGAAATGAAGGGGGAATTGTCAAGGTATGAGCTCCACAAAGATCTAGGATCCAGATGATTTCACAGGCCCACACTTTTAAATAATTTGGGAATGTATACTTTTTATGTGACTCAAAGAGTTCCAAAGTTTTTAATAAAGAAAATCTTCCCAATACTTAGCAAATGAAGGGATAGCAAACTCTGATAAAGAGAGAAGTTAAAACAGAAAGCGATGGGATATATGCAAGAATACTTAATAAAATACTGTCAAATAAATTAATCACTGTAAATAATATACCATGGCCAAGGAGACTTTAATCCCAGTATGCAAGGAGGAATTCTATTAATATAATTTATCATTTTAAAAAGCCTGAGAAGAAAAAAACATATTATCTTCTCCAGAGGTTCCAAAATAGATTTGATAAAATTCACAAATGCCCAATAAAAACTCCAAGAATAACAGTTCTACCCAAACCATTACATTTAATGAAGAAACATTTGAGTCCTTACCATTAAAATAAAAGCAAGAAAATATCTGCTAAAAATGTTTTTATATAGCATCTTAAGGCATTCCAATACAATCGCACCATAAAAATATTAAATTAGATAGATAGATTAAAGACGTAAGCTGTTTCCTCATGAAGCAAATAGAATATGTTTATATAACAATTTGGTAAACAAATCCATGAAAAATGTCCCCAGTCAAAACTGGAATAGAAAATTTAACCTCTCGATGGAAATTTTACTCTGATTTTTAAGTTTCTATAAACTTTTTCAAGGACTGAAAAATTCTGTTTTCTCTCATTTCTGAAAAATTCTGTTTTCTCTCACATTTTTTTTCCAAATCTACCAGGTAGCATTAAGTTTTAGCACTGTATGGCTGATAGCAAAAATATTAATGTATCTTCTGGGATGTCTTGGGTTAAAGAAACTGATCTTGTTTTGAAGATCATATTGTATAAGGGAGTTGGTATGTAGCTAATTGGAATAGTCACAACTGGTCTTGGCTTCAAGATTTTGTGGATGTTTGTAATTGATTAGTTCACTGATATACTAGAATTATAAGACATATGAGAGAACTGATGCTGGAATAATACAATTATAAGTTATTGGTGAGCCTATGTTTGTTTATTTGTTTAGAAAAGGGTGCTTTTCCTCTTCCAAGAGTGGACTCGGCCTCACAAAAAAGCACAGGGCTTGGCAAAGGGAGCTCAGGCTGGGTTTCAGTCCCCACTCACCCTCTCGATTAGAGCCTTGTTTGAGGCACAACCTGCACAACTGTAAAAGATGGTCCTGCAAGCAAAACAAAGTTCCCCTTTCATTCTTCTACCTTTCTGTTGCTTGCAACATCTCTCCTGGTTGGTGTAGTAAAAGGGGTGAGCTTCGCCAGACTCCAGAATTCTCGTAAGATGAGTATACTTAATTTGACCAAATAGTGCCACATCGCTAGGGTACTTTATACATGGGTGACAGGTGGACATCAATGCTAAGGACAATGGTAAGAATGGCCCAATCGCTGAAACCTGTGAAATATGTCAATGTACACGGCAAGAAAGATTTTGCAGTTATACTTAAGAATGAGTCTAACTGAATCAAATGAGCCCTTAAAAGCAGAGAACTTTCTCCAGCTGGAGTCAGGAGAGATAAGGCAGGTAAAGAAATCAGAAAAAGTCAAAGTGTGTAAAGAATTCTACCCACCATTGCTGGGTCTGAAGATGAAAGGGGCTATGAGTCAGAGAATGTAGACAGCCTCTAGAATTTGAGAATGACCTCTGGCTGGTGGCCAGCAAGAAAACAGGGACATCCATCCTACAATCACATGGAAGTGAATCCTAATAACCTGAATGAGGTTGGGAAGGGATTCTTTTCCAGAGCCTCCAGAAAGTAGCACAGGAAAGACAACATCTTGATTTCAACCTTGTAGTAGTTAGGATCAGGTGTCAACTGGTCATCATGACAGTGGATTTATCATGGGAGACCTTTTCAAACATCCCAGAAATATACAGAGGACACATCTTTTACCAGGATTGTGAGGAATAAATTTGTGAGAATAGCCTTATCATCCCTGAGGAGTGCTGCATTTGTCCTTCTCCGTAGGTCAGGTACTACTGTGGAAACTGCTATTGCTGAACTGAAGTCCTTAAACACAATGAGGATGATGGGATCCAGAGTTGGCAGAAGCCATCTGGTGGCACGTATTTGCCAAAAACAAGGTAGGCATGGCTATCATAATAGACAGTAGACTCAAAGCAGAAGTCTGGCAAAATTGATTCAACAGAAGAGAGAATTTGAATGTGATAATCTGAGATACTTGGCTAGGGAAATTTTCAAGTTAGATGCAGCCTGGTTTCTCTTTGTAGCTTATAGTAAAATGTGACAGGAAAGAGAGAGCCTGAGGACTGAAATTTGGGGTGAAGAAAAGCCAGAAATTGATAGTCTGAAAAATTCTGGGCTTCCAGAGAATAGCACCCCACGTGAGGTTTTAACCAAACATGGAACCAGTCGGCCATTACAAAACAAGCCAGAATTGGAGATGCAGTTACCCAGAAAGGCGTTGTGGGAGGTCCTATTGTCTAATGGCTTTGATCCCTGTATGCTACATGCCCAGTCAACAATTTTTTTATGAGACCTGCATAAATGGAACCACTGCTGGTCTTAACTGGATGAGACTGAAAATGGACAGATAGAAGGAAAAATGACCTCAGAGACAGAATCATGAAAGCTAATGTCTGAAGCCAGAAATCTTGGGCTGGGAGAGTGAACTACCTGTGTGAGTAGAGGGGGGTGAGTTTGCCCCAAAGGCAGAGGGCAGGCCTTCCACTTCGATGTTCAGGAGCAGTTTTGGTGCTCCAGGCCTTGGAGAGGACGGAACAAATTCCCTGGGGATTAGGGGAAACATGGCTGCCACCCCATTTTTCTGAAGGGGTTGAGCTTGTGCCTGGAGATGGCAGAGAATCCAGATGCCACACAGATGCTTGAACAGGATATGAGATATGAAAATGGTGGTCTTCCCAATGTTCCCCAATGTTGCAACTGTCATCCCAGTATTAGGAGAAAATAGGGTCACTGCATAGGCCCTTGGAAAGGTTAGGACAACTGCTTTCTAAAGCAGCAGGATGAATGGCTCTCAGATTTTGAAATCTAATGGAGTCCTTTCATGTAGGTTTTGGAATTGTTTAGGTCCAGTGACCTAACAAATTTTCCTTCAAATTTTTCAGACTGGCAATGGGATCATTTATCCTGACTGTCCCTTCTTTGTATATTAGGGGCAGATAACTTGCTCTAAGTTCACAAATTCACAGCCAGCAGGGAATTTTGTCTTAAAACACACCATTCCTATGACTGACTTTGATGAAATTTTGTACTATTTTTGAGTTGATATTGTATTAGCGTTGTTACTGAAATGGTTATAAAGCTTTTGTGATATGATGATGAAATTAAAGTAGCTTATATATGGAAAGATTTAGTGCATCGTATGAAGGACAGATGAACATTGTTAGAGAAAAAAAAAATGTCTGTTACTGTTTTCTGTTTAGAGATTAAGTGTGGTTTAAGGTGTGTGTATAGTTACCAAATTGACAAGTATGTCACTGTAGTAGTTAGGTTCAGACATCAACTTGGCCAAATGATGGTGCCCAGTTCTGTTGCTGTAGACTTAAATCATTAGCATGTTAATTTCATCTTTAGCTGATTACATCTATGATTAGCTAAGCAGAATGCCTTTCACAATGAGTGAGGCTTAAAAGGAGGAGTCAGAAGAGATGAGCACAGAACTGGCTTAGACCCAGACATTTGGAGATGCAGAAAGCAACCACCCCTGGGGAAAGCCATTTGACACCCAGAAGCCAGGAGAGAAGTCCAGCAAACATTGCTGTGTGCCTTCCCAGTTCAGTGAATTTGTATCTCAATAAAACCCCTTCATAAAGCCAGTCCATCTCAGGTATATATTCCAGCAGACTTAGAAAACTGAAACACTTGTGAAATTCTAAGCAGAATGCCCAGCTGAGTAGCCCAGACTTCTTACAGATAAAGAGATAGAAAAGTTGCTTTGTTTTAAGCTGTTAAGATTGTGGCAATTAGTTACAGCAGCAAGAGAAAACTAATACAAGGAAAACTTAGTAACTCTAGAGTTTACCTTTAGATATCAGCTTGAGTGATAGGCAAGATGGAGGATAAGAGAAGAAATAAATAATAAAGTCTATGTATTGAAAAGAAGCATGTGCAGTAATATTATTAAATTAAAATTAAATAAAATTTGAGTGAAGAGCATTAAAAAGTAAAATTGGAGAGTTTATATTTATTAAACTTCATAAAACTGAGGCATCTTAATGTATCTAATACAGTTTTGAGATATTAAGTATAAACAAAAAATCTGAACTAATACGATAAACTGAAAAACCTACAAAACAAAATGAGAAACTTACAGCTCAAGTAGATATGGAGTAAGAGAAAATACGGTATACAATTAAACACAGCAAACTGAACAGAAATATGAAATTTCCATAAAGATGAACAGTGTTATGCCATAAAGGAAATCTCAATACACTACAAAACTCTGATATAATCATGCATTGCTCAGTGTAACAGAATTAGATATCAACTAAAAATTCAAGTGTACAAGAACTTTTTAAAAAGTGAAAATAAAAAGATATTTGAAAATAGAATCTAACTATATATTAAAAACCCATTTCATACAGTCTAAACAACATTCAAAGAGACACAACTTAAAGTATATCCATTTTTAAAAAGAGCACATGTGCTAGAAAGAGAAAAATAGAAAATACATGCACTTATTTATCAATTCAAAGAAGGACAACAAAATATACACAAAGAATAATAAAGGAAAGCAATAAGAATAAAAGCTGAAATTGTTGGAATAAAGAAAAAAAAAACAAAAACAAAGTCCCAAGTAGTTGATAAATCGAAGCTCCAAAACAAAAAACCTAAACACCTAAACACCACCTAAACAAAAACAAAAACCCTCGATTCTTTTTAAAGATTAATAAAATGGACTATTTTCAGCAACACAGCTGGGCAGAGGATGAAATATTTGAAGTTCACTATTTCATTGCAATGTTGTCTTTATGTGAGTGTTTGTCAGAATCATTTTGAATGCTTTTTAAAAATACTTGGAACCTGATTCCTCTCCCTGAAATCCGAATCCAGAATCTGGGTTTGGACACAGATTTTGTTTTCTTGCTCAAGTGATTCTGAATACACTATCCCATATCATAATGATGAAGAATATTGGTAATTATAATAAAGTCCCAAAGCATTTCTGTGGCGCCTGTGGACAGCATTGGAAAACAAAAAAAACAATTGCCAATCTGAGTTGTTTTCATCAGTTGCAGTCAGGCAAATACAAACAATAGAGTCAGTTTTTCCTTTTATCTTCAGGAAGCTTTGTCTGATACTTGTTTCGATGTTTTTCTTTGAGAGGAATAGAACAGATTTCTAATCAATCATACTATACCATTATACTGGTCAATTCACTGAAAGTTTAGTGAAAGAATGAAATGTGAAAGCATATCAAGCTCACCACAAATTCTAGAGCGTCCTCATCAAGACAGTAGAGCTCTGTTATATGGGAGTATTCAATGATATATTTGGTCATTTAGTTACCACATTATAATTGGGTTCTATAATGTGTTGAATTAGAAGGGGGTTTTGCAAGTTAAATAGGTTCAGTCCTTACTTTTAAGGATCTTAGTCAACAAAAGAGTAAGCAAATAAATGTATGAATTCAGATTGTGACGAATGCTTTGAGATGAAGTAAACAGGCTGTAGGAAATGATGATTAAACAGAATCCTTTCTAGACGGTGTGGTTCTGATTTCATAAACAGATGAGAGAGAAAAACAGGGGGAGCTAAATGCTGGAATATTGTTTTGTAAGGATGGTTTTCTTTGTTAAATTTGGCTTGCATTCTTATTTACTTTAACACAAATTAGCAATCAAGACTCTGAGTCAATCTACTGGGAAGTCACCTCCCCACTCTAATTAGGCCAAGTGGGACTCAGGGTAGGGCTCAGGGGAAAATGCCAGTCAATCATTCATATGTTCCTTTCCATGCCTTCAGCCCTAAGGGAAAAAGAGCCTTCCCAGCTCACGCATGCATTCACTCCAAACTGCCTTGGTAAGAGAACCTTTAGGGATTTGGGACACAAACTGGAAATAATGCATGCTGCTTTCCTTGGTAGGTTTTCTGGGATACATTCATTTTGAGTTCCTGCAGTCACTCAGAATATCTTGTGGAAAACTCAGAAAATTAAGCTCCTTTCCACATCTCTTTGCAAAAAACCTTACTATCAATTAGTAAACAAAAGAGGATAGTTACCATCAACCAGTGTGTTAGATAATAGAGTAGACAGAGTATAACCCTGCAAGAGTTCAGTGGACTTTATAACTATGCAAGGAAACCTGGGGGAGGTGGGGCATTTAATAATCTTTACAGGATCAATGGATTAGAGAGCAGAGTTAATGAAGCTAAATGGATTAGCTTTGCATAGAGAAAACAGTATGTTGCCAGATCAAGAACATCTTTATTTCAAAGAAGAAACCTAATGAATAAGCATGCGTAAATTAGTGAAAACTTTCTTTCTCATAGAAAGACATTCAAAGAGCATGCCTTATTGACAATATATCAATGGCATCATTTTCCTATATGATACATGACCGACTGAATGTTTTTCTTTATTAGAGAAGTTGTGGATTTACAAAGCCCATAGAATTTTTCTTATTTCTTCTTCTTCTTCATTTTTTTGTTTTTGGACCATTGATTTTTTTTTTCTTAGATTGAAATGAACTCATTTCCCCTCCTATAGGAAGAATATTTTCTTGGAACAAAAATAAAAATGATTCATCTTCAGTTCAAACTTGGTCTTCTAATTTTAAAACCTGAATCATAGAAATAAACAGCCTTTTATTTAGAAACAATTATTACTGTTTCTCTACATTCCTACTCCTGTCATTTACCAATACGTAAGGAAAATTTATCTATGTATTCATATGCAGTCGTATCATCAAATTGCAAGGTTAGTTCTTTGAAGTGACAATCCCAATGCACTAGATAAATGGTCTGGTGGTAAAGTGCAGATAATACATGACCTTGGGAGCTAGGGTCTTGAAACTCTCAAGGAAACAATTATGAGTGCTTTATATCATGGCAATAAGTCACTGCCCTCACATTTGGTCTGTAGGCACGTGTTGTTTTTCCCAATAATGCAGGGAAGGATGTGGAAGAACCAAGAGCTGTGCACATTTACCCATAATCTATACTAACAAAAATACCAATAATTCCAGAGTTTTAAATCTGCCACTTTTCCATTATTAGCTTATCTTGCCTCCTTTCACAATAAATCCAATTTATAAATTATTTTGCCACAATGTTAGTGGTGAAGCTTTAATTAAAAGACTAGGGGTTTGGGGTCTAAAGGAGGATTATTTGGCTCTTTGAGACTTTGTATGGGCCTGAAAGGGTATAAAACAATGTCCAGGCTTTTTTTCTACCTGAAAGTTTCCTAGTTGTTACTGTAACTGTTATAGCAAACCTGTCTCTTCTTGTCTGGCTGCTGACCATTAGCATTCCCTTCTTTGGACCAGCAGGTCTTGCCTGGCAATTAGACTCATCAGAAATAGTAGGCAATGACCGCCAGGTTAGCCCAAGAGGGACAAGAAAAGAAATCTATGCTGTTTTTCTGCACTTTTGTTTGTTTTCGTTTGCTTTGGTGCAAAGATCCAGCTGACAGAGCCTTCATTTGGGTATGGGGCAGAAATTCCAACTAGGAATAAATAATTTCTTTTCTCTTTGGCTTTATTCTGAAGATATTCCTCCCTCTGAAGCCTCATGCTTGTTGTGGGAGAGGGCAAGGATGGGTGTGGAGGGACAGTGGCAAAAGAAGACATTTGGATCTAGAACAGAGGGTCCTGCTGCTTCTCAATCTCTACTAACATTTTTGTTTTTTCATGGGCAGGCACCGGGAGTCAAACCGGTCTCCAGCATGGCAGGCAAGAATTCTGCCACTGAGCCACGGTCGCACCACCCTTCTATTCACCTTTAATATCATTAACAGTGATGACCTTTAAAACAACTTTGTAAAGTAAAAATTGCCGTGCAAAATGCCATAAAAATTGGAGAGGAAGAAGAAATAATGGGAAGAAAAGAAAGATAAATTGAAAACCTTTTTGTTCCTGGGAGTATGTGTGTGTGAATCTGAATCTCAAAATATCCCAAGACAATAGCACTGTTATTCCTATTATAGATAAGGACTCAGAGATTCCAATATATTATTTATTTATTTGTTTTGGGGGGTGCATGGTCTGGAAATTGAACCTGGGCCTCCCGAATGGAAGGCGGGCATTCTAATCACTGAACTACCTGTGCACCCTTCCAAGATATTAAATAAATTGCATACAAATATAAAATTCAAAATCCTGTCTTTCACAAATGTAAGATTTCATGGATCAACCACTTTGTGAATATAAGCACATACCTAGATATTAGCTACAACTTAGGGATTTCTATACCTAAAATTCCTTTATATAAATTAAAATTCCAGAAAGCCAGAAGGCTTCTATACTGCATGTGGCAATAAAGGAAGGAGAACCTCTATCTTCCAGAAAGCCACACGATCCATACGGATGGAATAATCTTGATGAAGTGGTAACTGGATGTCATAAAGGTGTCCATTATCTCTCATTACAGAAAACAGCATGAAATTCTCCCCTTGTCTTCTACTTCTCCATTCTTTTTTCTTCCTGGAGTTCATTCTGACAGAGAATACTCCTTTCTGAAGTAACTTTGTTCCATTTTCCTGTTTCTGCTAAATCCTCTGCCCCCACCCCCAAATGCTGGTGAATCTTTAGAGAGTACAAATCCCAGATTGTGACTTAGACATAGTTCCTCCAAATCACAAGTCAGATTTCTGCATGGAAATCAGCAATGGGAACTGCTCGGTTCCTTCCCAGCATACTGTTGAACTGCTTCTTGACCATGAATCCAGAGTTCATATAAGGTACAAAATTTTATTTTAGGATCTCTGAAACATAAAAGGTAATGTAAATAGGCTTTCATGGGGTAAATTTAAAGACTAGTTAGGAAGTATGAACAACAACAATAACAAAATGGTAACGGAAGAATTTCTATAGTATGGACAATTAAGATTGATGACATGTATCATTTTAAAACCACTGAGAATTAATAATAACTAACATATATTGAGTATTTACTGTGTGCCAGAACTTGTTCTAAGGCTCTTTTCTTCTTTTCACATTTAACCTGTGAGTTATGTTCTAGTAGCATACTTATTCGGAAGATGAGAACGGTGAAACATAGAGAGGGTGTGTAATTTGCCTGGGGTTACCCAGAGCTGGATGGGTAAGAATTGTGTACAAACTGTATCCTCATTCCTACAGGTTTAAATCCCTCCTATCCACAATCAGAGAGCATGCAAACACATAAATACACACACACTCTCTCTCTCTCGATGAGGCAAAACATCTATAATTTTGTTTTTAGGTGACCCAAATCAATGGGCTTCTGTAATATTATTGGTGTAGTTATTCTAGCTAGTAGTAAGGCAGTATTTAGATAGACCTATTACAATGTAGGTATAGCATCTTTATCTGCAAATAACGTGGTGAAATATTATTAGCTTTTATGTCTATAAGTTTTACTGCTTTATCTTTGACACTGTCTGAAATAGTACTCTGGTGACATTTTTAAAAATTAGTCTTCCACATTTAAAGACCACTCACTATCATCATCTATCATTGTTCTGGAAATGTCACATTGATTTTATCCTCATTGCAATAAATGGTAACATCCAAAAAAACAAATAATGGTCTGACACTTCAAAATCAGCTGCCTGTATTGGGTAGAGCAAAAATAAATAAAATGCAATTTTATTTGAAGGACAGGGAAAGAAAGTGGAAAAAGGGAAGAGAGCTATGCTCTATTGGCACTGACAATATTGACAATGGTCCAGTGTAACCTAAATTATAGTATTTTGTCTTTTCTATTTAAGAGATCCTTTATAAATGATAAATATACCATTCATAGCACAGGTCTATTAAATTTTGCAGATCATGGTAAGTTACCTGAAAATAGATTTCTTTATTGAACCATAGTAAAGATTGAAAATTGCAAAATTAATGCACATAGAAGGCAGATTACTTTTAGTTAAATATTCTGGAATTCTCATGGACAAATCAAATACAATGATGTATAATAAAGTATAAAGTGTCAGAATTATTTGGAATTGCATTTAAAGTTTCTACTATGAATAAACTAAATTTTATTCCTTGTGATCACTGAATAAACTGGGTAGTGTGTTAGTTATGAGCACTGGAAAAAAAAGAGTCCAACTCCTTGGATTTTTATGGCCAATTCTTCCAGGGATAGATTTTGATTTTGGGCAAATAGCTTGAATTATCTATAACATAGTTTTGCATTTGTCAATGTACTAAAAAGTACAGATGCCCTTTGACCATTTCCCCAAGACTTTTAATTCAGTGCATACAGGATTGTGGCTCAGGAGCTTGTATGTTATAAAATTCCATAGATGCTTCTGATAATCAGCAAGGTTTGGAAAACTCTGTTTTATAGTCCCTACAGCTGCAATCATAGGTAGAAAGGAAGCTACTAAGATATCAAGCTGACTCAGAACTTGTCTTCCCACCTCTCTGAGTGGACATAAATGTCAAGTTATAAAATAGGCAGAAAGTGTATAGGAAAAACATGTTTACTTTTCTTCCTCCAAATTCTCTCACCCCTATTTGGATATCTCAGTGTAGAGGAATATGTGAGGGTGGTGGGCGTGGTGGTGGTGGTGGGGGCGGGGAAGGCTGGGGTGGTGTATGAGGGAATAAATTGCCAATAAATTACCATCACTGTGAAAGAGAACATGGTGGACATTTTTTCTCTCTTCCCAGGTGGAGAAAAGTTGTAGTAAGGGGAACCATTTATCTACTACCAAATTAATAAATATCTCCTTATTCCACCAAAAATAAATTTCACCATGAAAAATACTGTGATAGTTTGCAAAAATGTCCACAATACTTCCACGCTCCTCCCATTAAGTAGCAGGGACAATGTATGCATTCTTGAATTTGGACTGGCTTTGTAAATGGCTTTGATCTATGGAATGGAGCATAAGAAACTGTGTGTGATTTATAGGCAGAACTACAAAACCTTTTGAATGTTTCTACTCTTTGTCTTGGAACTCTGCTACTGCCATGACCATTCTAGGCCATCTTGATGGAAGATGAGAAACCATGCGGAGCAGAGCAAAGAATTCCCAGCTGAAGCCCTCTGAGGACCAATCAGTCCCCAGTTGACTTGGAAGCTGACCACAGACACATGAGTGCTCACATATTAATGAGAAGCAAAGAGTAGCCCAAATAGCCAATCTACAGACTCATTAAATAACTAAATGATGGTTTTTATAAGCTCCTAAGTTTGGGGGTGCTTGCACTGCAGGAAAAGCTAACATACAGATATTATTCTTCAGAGTACAGTAATTTTCCTTTAACAAACACACAGAGTTAGAATGTAACTTTTTGTATTGATAAAGTGAACATATATATTTACAGTAAACCTTAAACATATTTTCCTTTTCCTTCATTTTCACCACTTTATAGAAGCTTGGAGATAGAAGATCAATGTGGAGTCTTTAAATCCTGGCTACCTCCAAGCCACATAGAGAGCCATCTTTATGAATGTAGTGATTGGTAAAGACAAATGCTCCAAAGTTCAGGAGATAAGTTTAGGATATTAGGAGAAATCTTATCAGATAGAGCTTTTGATTCTCCATCCCAGTTCAGCTCAGTTGAGAATTTTTTCATTGCTAAAAACTGTATTTAGAAAGCTCTGGCCTAGAATTGAGTAGATAAAGCAAGAATAGGCAGCACAAGGTTCTCATATTTTACATATGGCTTCACAGTATAATCCAATGACAGAATTTTTTAGAGGCTGTGTGTGTGTGTGTGTATGATTATTTAATTATCTCTCAAAGAGGATGAAACAATTTAAAACCCTAAATTTAATATGCAATGAACTTGTGAATTGTTACATTAAAAAGTTCTAGGCTAAATAAATAAGGGTTTGATGAGAATAAGAAATAATATAAGAGCATTGAAGTCCTCCCTGATGTTGAAGTTTATGCTTTGTCATGGGGTTGACCAATGCAATTTGATCATTCATTTCTTCAGATGATGTTGCAAGTGACAAAAAACTGGGATGCTTATACAAGACGGGTTAATTTTAATGAGCAGTTGTGATACTCTTAGGTACTTAAAGAGGTCCACCTCAAGCATCTGGTGGTGGAACCTGGGCTTCCAATTGGTCTGCAGGGTCCACAGTCAGGAAGAGGAGCCAGATGCAGAGCAATGGAAAGAGCAGCTAGAATCTGCCACATTATTGTCTCTCTCTAAATTCAACCACAATGACCTTCAGAAAGCAATGGCTGCTGCTTCACTTCTACCTTCAAAATCTCATGCAATTTCCCCTTTTGGCCACCATTAACCTGATACTGTGCCAAGGAGAGGTTTCTCAGAAATATAAGATAAACCAAGGTGACAGTTCAAACTGCTACAGTTGCTAGATATTGGGTATACTGAAAATTGCAAAATAGAAAGAAATTAAAGGAGACCTAAATAAATGGAAAGACATCTCATCCTCATAAACTAAATACAAGGCTAATACTATAAAACTCTTATGAGTAAACATGGGGAAATTTCTTCAGGCAGTGGATTTTTAGATTTTAGACCAAAAGCACAAGACACAAGAAGAAAATAGATAAAATTGACCTCATCAAAATTAAGCACTTTTGTGCATCAAAGAATATTATAAATTAAATGAAAATACAATCTATATAATAGGAGAAAATAAATGGAAACCATATATATGGTAAAGGTTTAATAACCTGATTGTATAAAAGAATTCCTACAATTCATCAGCAAAAAGATAAAATGCAATTGGAAAACGGGAATAGAGATTTTCTCCAAAGACTATACCTAAATAGCCAACAAGTATATGAAAAGATGTTCAACATCATTCACCATGGGAGAACTGGAAATAAAGCTACAAGATTCCTTTTCACACCAAGTAGGATGCTTATTATTAAAAAAAAAAAAAAAAAAAAACTAAAATTATCAAGTGTTGCCAAGAGTGAGAGATATAGGAACCCTTGTATATTGTTGGTGGGACTATAAAATGGTATAGCTACTGAGGAAAGCAGGGAGTTCTTCTAAAAGAAACACAGAATTAACATATGAATTGACAGTTCCAATTCCTTGTACATAACCCCCCCCTCCAAACAGAAAGGAGAGCTTCAGACAGACATTTCTAAAACAACATTTTTTGCAGCTTTATTCACTAGTGCCAAAATGTGGAAGTGACCCAAATATCCAGATGAATGGATAAACAAAATGCAGTATATAAAAACAATAGAATATTATTCAGCCATAAAAAGAAGTGCATGTACAAGCTACAACATGGTTAAACATTGAAGACGTCACATTGAGTGAAAAAAGCAGATGGAAAAGAACAAATATTGTATGATTTATTTTATATGAAATATGTAGAACAAGAAAATTCATAGAAAGAAAGCAGAATAGTGATTAACAGGGGTGATGTAGGGGAATGGGAAATTATTGTTAAATATGTAAGAGTTTTGGTTTGGGTTGATGAAAATAGTCTGGAAATAGAGTGTAGTTTAAGTTATATAGTACTGTCAGTGTCATTAATGTCAAAGAATTGTCCACTTAGAATGGTTAAAAGCATGTGTACCTTATGTATATCTTACCACAATTAAAAAGAAATATTTTTTTTAAAAATAATAATTTATAGTTTTCCGTATATATATTAGAAAAGAAGAAAAACTGAAAATTAATGGGACAACGATTCATCTCAAGGCAATAACTCAAGAACAGCAAAAAAACACAAAACAAAACAAAAACAAACAAATAAGGAAAGTAGAAGGCAAGAAATACAAAAAATAATAGCATAAATTTAAGTAATAGAAAAATACTCATCTTATTATAGAGGTTTAACAAAGCCCAAAGCTCTTTAATAAGATTAATAAAATCCATAAACTAAGACAAACTGATTGAGGGGCAAAAATGTAATTAACGTAAGTCAAGACTGATAAAGAAGGTCTCATTATAGAGCCTATAAGTGTTAAATAATAAAAGGGTAATATGATTGCATTTATGTTAATAAATTTGAAAATGCTATTGAACAGATAAAGTTATTTCTCAAAACTTACTCAAGCAGAAGTAGACTAACTTAGTAGTCATTTACTTATTAAATAAATTGAATTTATAATTAAACAACTGAAAAAAGAAATATCCTCTACATCCATATAGCTACAACCTTGAGTTCCACTAAACTACAAAGGTACAAATAATTTCAATATTTTAGGAATTCTTCCAGAGAATAGAAAGAAAAGCTACACTCTACAATATAGTTTATAAAGCTATCATAATCTTGATACATAAACTTTATGACAATTGCATTAAAAAAGGAAAATTACAGACCAATATTTCTCTTAAATATAAATTGAAAAGTAATCTACAAAATGTTAAAAACTGTTATTGAAATATATGTATAAATTGAGCACCAATTCATTAGAAACTGGATTAATCTCAGGAGCATAAGTTTACTTTAATAGTTTAAAATCAATCAATATAACTTGCCATATTTACAGAAATAAAGAGAAATATCAGAGGATCATTCAAGCAGATACAGAAATAAATAGCAAATTAAATATCCACCACTCATACTAGAAAATTAGGATTCAAAGAGAACTCCCTTTAACTTACAAAAGTTATCTGCAAAAAAACGAAGAAAAAAGACCATACATTATAAAGAAACAAAGCATCCCCTGTGAATTTAAGAATGAGTTAAGGATAGTTTGTGGATACACTAGTATTCAACTTTGCATGGAAGGTCTGAGACAGTAAAATAAAATACATGCATACATGTACATACCTATGTCCATAAATACATAAATGCAAATTTAAAAAAGAGATGTTGTATTGGGAAATAAAAAGACAATATAAAGCTGCTATTATTTGTACATGATATGATTGTATATACAGAGAAGCACAGAAGAATCTACAGATAAGCCAGTACAGTTTAATAAAGTAGTTCAACAAGTTAATGCAATTCAATATTAGTATTGAAAAATTAATTGGAATTTACATAATGACAAAAAATTCACAAATAATATTTCAGAAACAATATCATTTAAAATATCATACAATCAAATTCCTAGAAATAAATCTAAGAAATCATGTGTTAAACCTCTAGAAACAATGAAAGAATATTATTGGGAGATATTTAAGATGATCTATATTAACAAAAATATATCCCACTTTTTATGGATTAGGAGATTCAAATCTTACAGATATTAAATATTCTTACTTTATAGGCACAATGTAATACCAAACCCCAAAACATGCATTATTGTTGTTGTTATTAATGTTATTATTATTACTTGATAGTCTGACTTTAAAAGGTATATGACAAGGCAAAGTACAAACTACAGATAAGGCATTCTTGAAGAAGAAACAATGTGTTTGGACCTTCCCTACTAGATAATAAATCTTATCATAAAGATACAGTTAATCAAGACAGTGTGATTATTGCACAAAGATAATCAAATAGACCAGTAGAACAAGATAGAGAGCCTGGAAGCAATCCAACCATTTATAGACACTGGATTTAGGACAAAGGTAACAACGAGGGGCTTTGGGGAAAGTCACTCTTCAATAGATATTGTTGAAAATACAGTGTATTCATACGGAGAATAAAGAACAAAATTGAGACTTATCTCACACCAAACACTCCAAAATTATCAATTTGAGGTAGATTCTAGACCTAAATATGGAGGGTAAAAAAAATAGACTTTTAGAAGTTAATAAATATTAATACACTGTATTACATACCAGCTACAGAATGTCAGGAAGGTATTATAGTTTACAAGCTGACTGAATGCAATATACCCAGGAACAGAATGGTTTTAAAGAGGGGACTTTATTAAGTTGCAAGTTTACAGTTCTAAGGTTGTGAAAATGTCCAAATTAAAACAAAGCTACAGAATTGTCCCATCTAAGGCACCCACGGAAAGATACCTTGGTTCAAGAAGGCCTATGACATTCAGGGTTTCTCTCTCATCTGGAAAGGCATGTGGTGAACATAGCGATGTCTGCTAGCTTTCTTTCCAGGCATCTTGTTCCATGAAATTTACTCGGGGATGTTTTCCTTCTTCATCTCCAAAGGTCTCTGGCTGCATGGGCTGTTGTGGTTCTTGTGGCTCCAACGCTTTTTCCAAAATGGTTCCCTCTTAAAGGACTCCAGTAAGCAGTTCCACTTTGAATGGGTGGAAACACATCTCCATAGAAATCATCTAATCAAAAGTTATCACCCACAATTGGGTGGGTCATATCTCCATGGATAATCAAAAAGCTTCCACTCAGCAATATTGAATGAGAACGAAAGAACTTGGCTTTTCTGGGGTACACAAAAGATTCAAACCAGCACAGAACGTATTTCCACATGTTTTTCAAACAAGGCACACATATACAGCACATACAAAGAACTCAAAATCAATATGAGAAAGAAAGACAACTGAATTTAAAAAGGGAGCAAAGAGCTAGTTGAACAGGTACTTAACAGAAGAGGAAATTCAAATGGCCATTAAAGATAAGGAAAAATGTCCAGACACATTAGTAATTAGTGAAATGCAAATAAAAACTTACCATTGAAAACCCGCCAACAACAATTTCAAAGTCTGGCAACCCCAAATGTTGACGAGGTTGTAGAACAAAGGGACTTCCCATACATTGCTATCAGCAGCATAAATTGGTAGAACAGCTTTGGAAAAGAGTTTGGCGTTATCATTAAAAGTGCAGTAGATCCAGCAATTCTACTCCTAGAAACATTTCCTACAACAATGTATACTTAACTGCATCAGGATTTATCAATACAAATTTTCTTGGTAGTTTTGTTTGTAATAGGCCCCAAATTTGAAGTACGGTTGTTCAAATGTGAATGAATAACAGAATGGGTATTCAATTTAAGGTCTATTCCTACAATGAAATATCATATGGCAACACAAGTGAATGACTAATCTACAGGCAATATTATGGAAAACTTTTACAAATATAAAATTAAAAAAAAAGTATACCAAATAAAAAAATCTACTTTATAATTCCAGTCATATAACATCCACAAATAGGCAAAATCAGTCTGTATATATCTAGAAATGCATGATGATTGGTAAAAATAATATAAAGAAAAGCAAAGAATTTAGTATATGCTTTATAATGACTACTTTTCAAGGATGGAAGGTATCTATGAATGGAGAGGGACATAGATATGATTTAGGGGTACAGAAAATAGTCTATTTTTATCCAGGATGATGGTTACACAGGCAGCAATTTCTCAAAAAATTAATATGTACATAATGTGTCATGAAATCTTCTGTTTATAAGGGTTCTGTTTCAAATTATAGAGTTCATACTCAAAATGTAGAGTGGGCTATGCTCAGAAAGAACCATATTGTAACTCCATCATCTCAACTTTTTTTGGCCATATCTCCTTAGACAGTGTCTTTTATTTGCCCTAGGCTCAAGTAACTTCTGTAAAATGGTGATGAGAACATTTTCAGTGTTGTGAGAATTCAAGATACATGGATATATGGGCCCTAGCTACAGCTGTAGCTAAGTTACCATTTGTGATTGCCAGACACTGTCCAAAGTGCTTCCTGTGTAGTAACTCATTTAATACTAACATCCACCCTTTTATGTAGGTGTCATTATTATCATAAGTTTCTATAACTATGCCCCGTTCATTCATAGTGTAACTTATATGAGGGAAGAGACCCCATCTATCTTGTTTACTATCAAGTTCAGTACTTGGATGAACATGTTTCAGTTCTGACCTCAGGATAAGCTTCTAACCAGTGACAGATACAGGTCACCATAAAATACCAGCCCAGGTATACCATTTATTTGCTCAGGACAGAGCAATTATGCTTTAATTGAGGAAAGAGAGTTTTCTGGGAACAGCACAAGATGAAAGCAATTCTACTATCTTACCACCTCATAAATTCCTCTGAGGGGGAACACAGCTTTTTTGTTGGGACTAAATCCTGATTAAGGCAGGTGAGTGCTTGTGGAGCAGAAAGTTGAGCTGGTGTCCAGATTTCAGGAAGGGGATTAAAATTCTCTATAGGAGGCAAGGGAAAGTATATATTTTTACTTTTGAGAAGTGGGAGGGATGAAGGGGAGAGATGAGAGGGAGAAGAAAGGAAGCGGAAGAGTAAGGAAGGGAAGCATAGCGAACCTCCCTTTGAATCTGCAGATTTTAAGTAAGTTACTGAAAGTCACAAAATGATATGGGGCAAAAAAAAAAAAAGCGTCTGATTACAGAAGCAGCAGACAGAACATATCATAAGAAAGTAAAAGCTTCAGAATCCACAGATATCCTAGGAAAGGGGTTTGGATGGAATCCTACAATGGAAGTAGAAGTTTTAGCTGTGATCACCAAGAGGTCCAAGTGACAGGGAGCCTGAACTCACCACTGGATTAAAAAAAATAAAATCGTAGTTACAGAGACAAGATCACACGGGGCAATGCAAAGGTTTCATTGAGAAAGTGAACACGAATATTTTATTTTTCATGTAAAAATGGGCTTAACATGGAGGAGCTTATTTCCAAATGCAAGGGTTGAGGGTTTTCATAATGAACCTAAAGCTAAGCCTTTGGCAATCCTTATTTCTCCAGTAATAGGCAATAGAATGTAATAGAAGTAAAAATGCAGGATGCTGAAACTACCTCCCCCATTCTGCAGCGTAAGACTCTCCTTGGAGGTGACACACAATACTTAGCTCGGAGCTCCCAGGATTATTGATGACAGCAGCCAGTGGAATAAAAATTCCATAGGTAGGCAGTAAATATTTGAAAAGACCTTTCAGTTTGGGGAATGGTTAATATTGTTGCTTAAAAATGTAGTTTGAGAGCCATGGGAGCCTACGATTGGGTGCGGCATGTTTTACAAATGATGCCCATTTGTCCTGAGCGAGAAACATTCCACCCTGTAAATGTCAGTTTCACAGTGACCAGATATGATGAATGAGTCCTCTGGCTCCTATTAATATGGAGGTCACACATTTCGAAAAAAATTAGAGACTGTTGCAAAATTAACTCTCCATCTCAGTGTGGTTGAAATGATAGGGAAGGAAATGGGGAGAGCAAGTTTGCAAAAATATGAAACATGAAGTTTCTTTCTGAGTGTCTCTTTGAGCCTCCAACTTCATAAAGGAATTATCTTAATCATATTGGAAAAAAAAATGAGAGGGCTTGAAACACGATCTCAGATGGAAACACCGACACGGGCAAGTATAGCATAAATTTCTAGGCGTTCAAGCCTGGGATTTTGCAGGCATGATTCCATAGCTCAACCCCTGAAAGGAATAATAATTACTATTTGGTTATTTGTCAAGGTGAGGGTTCCACTGGAGAGAATGTCTTATTCAATTTGGGAGCTGAAATTACACAACTGGTGAGATATTAAATAACAGCACAAAGCTGAAATGGGAAAGAAGGCAAGTGAGTAGCTGAACTGTAAGTGAGGAATAAGTAGATATAAAGTGTAAGGAGGACCTGAAGAAGATGAGTGGCTTATGTGGTTCTAAATTTAGGCTTAATCTGATTATATGCAAATTCACATGATTTATTTTGTAATCCATTTACAGGTCTGTTAATGACAAATGATGTCACTTTGCAATTGGCAGGTGTGGTAAATTGATTAATCAGCCAACAAATATTTATTAAGAGCCTAAAATATTCAAAGGCAGTGCCAAGTATTGTCAGGGATAAAGCAAGTGTGAATTATAGTCTTATCTTGTAATTTGCTTGAGAAATAAAACTATATTCACAAAATCTAGCAATGCAAGACAAATACGGCCCATCAGAAATGAATGGTACTATATATGCCATAGAATTTCTCAGAGGGAAAAATAGTCTACTCTGCTCAGAAAGAATTCATGTAGTTACAGTAGAGATGAGAGCCATACAGATATTTGCTGCATATCTGAGTTTTGAGAATCAATTTGTTTTCCTTTTTTTGAGTGTACTTTTAACAAATATGCATGCTATGTATTTTCAATCTTCTAGCAAGGTTTGTAGGTATTGGACACACAAAGTAAATTGAGTCTCTGCCATTCTGTTTTTTTTTTTTTTTTTTTTTTTTTTAAAGGAAAGACAGAGAGAAGGAAGGAAGGATAGAAGGAAGGAAGAGAGGAAGAAAGGGAAACATCTTTTAAACATTTTCTTGTTTTATTGTATTTTGTTTCTCCGTTTTCGTTACATGGGCTGGGGCCGGGAATCGAACCGAGGTCCTCCGGCATAGCAGGCAAGCACTTTGCCCGCTGAGCCACCGCGGCCCGCCCCCATTCTGTTTTTATTATTTCAAATTTAGTAAAGCATTTTCCATTGCCAGTTTAGTAGAGTGAGTCAGGAATATCAGCTTCTGTGTTTAGACATTTGCATAGCGGGAAATATTTCCCTTGTATTTTCCTTGGTCCCTTGGCCTTAAATATGGTCCTGCAGTACAGCAAGAAATAGAAAAACTGTAGTAATATATGTTAAATATTAAAGTGTTTTATTTAAAAATTGGTGTGTGAATGTTGGGAATTGGTATTTAATCTGTAATGCACTTGAAGGAGAGTTTGGCTTACGTATGACTTATTGCAAAAATGTTTAGGAATCACCATGTTTTAGGAAGGAAGCCCCTTTCACCTCTGGGTAGGGTTAGAGCAAGGACAGGCACTTTTTCCTTGACAAAGGTATTAAGGTATCAATTAAAACCTCCTGATTATCAAATTACTTTCTGTTTGTCATACCATTTTAAATTTACATGGTATCAGGGCCTTAAATGTCAGGAATCCTGTTATAACTTAGACTCTAGTGTCTTTAATTAATGCTTCATGTTCCTGTTATGGTTATTTAGAATTTGCTGAAATCCCCAGAGTCATAAATTTCTTTTACAGGTCTTTGCGGTATGAACTTTAACAAAACAGCTATAAAGGGGTAATAGGCAAGGGCAGTATATCACAGAATAGCAGCAGCAAGATAGAAAGAAGGAGGGGATATTTTGCAAACAGATTAAAAGATTTTGTTTTTATCAAGGGGTTTGGAACTGGAACACATTGGGCATAAAATTTAGGCAAGAAAGCAGGAATCTCCTTTAATGTTTTGAGTAAGTATATGTTGTCACTTTTCAGAAGATAGCCAGCTTCATTCAAATCTTGTTTCACTCAACTACATTTTATTCATCTGAACATATCTTCTTTGCATGCCTACTGTGTGTGGTATTTTCTTGCTGTCATTGGAATCACACCAAAAGAAGAAAGGAAGCTCCTATCTCATTAATTTTCAACAACTAGTGTTGGAGGCAAGGTTAGCATATATGAAGTAATTATACACTATTACCGGATAGAACATAGAGCTGCCAAAATGCATAGAATAGTCTCTGAATTTTGAGTGTCACTGCATCTCATGGGAAAAGATCAGTGGGCAATAGAACTATCATGGGATCCATCATAATATAGGGAATATGAAATGGTTCTTATTAAATGAATGGCTGTTGCCATGTGGAGGCACCATGGAAAGCCATTCGAGAGGAGAGAATAGCACCACGAAATTCAGAAAGGTAGAATGAAAAAGACACAATTCTTAGTGGATAAGAACATAGTTTTAGATTCAGGAAAATCGAGTTATTGATGCTTACTGTATTATCCTATTTTTTGTTTAAGAAAAAGAAAACTAGTTGGGGAAACTAGTTTTGGAGTTTTGGATTGGAGGCAGGCATATATTAGGTGTTTTAAGAATAGTTTAAATGATTGAAAAAGGGATTTTAATTATTAATTGCATATGTGAAGTTGAACAAAAGATTAATGTGCTAAATCATTTTTTATTGCATGACTGTTCTCCAAATTTCTGAAATTTCCCTATTTCCTAGGAGGAAAAGAAGGTAAATCGAGGAGAAGAGGAAGAGAAAGAAATCCACATTTTATTTTGAATTTCAAAGTCCTGCATTAAGTTTGAAAAGCAAACACAAACTTTAAGTTACTTCCTAAATAGAGTCCAGAGAGACGTGATACGACAATAGATGGCTAGCACATCAATAATTATTTTAGAGATCTCTGCTTCCATATTCTATAGCATAATGTCAATTAGCTGGTATATTAAAGTAGATTCTTTACCAAGATGAAGTCTAGTACATACTACAGCAAAATTGAGTATCTACATTCTACTGATATTTGTTATGTGTTATACTAGTCAGGGAAGGTTAGGTTATGTTGCAGTAACAAACAACATTAATATCACTATGCCTTAAGGCAAAACAAATTTACTTTTTCCCAAGCTATATGTCCATCCCAAGTCACAGGTGATCTGCTCAAGTAGTCCTTATTAGGGAAATAAAGTCACCAGAGCCTCTGTAATCTGGAAGGTCAGTGACAGGACTAAGGAAATTTCAGATCACACACAGACCCTTAGGAGTTTTTCCTCAACATGACAAAACAATTCTAGTAACATATCCATACCTAAATTCAAGTTGGGAACATGCAACTCTAATACGGTGCAGGAAAGAGAAAAACTGGAAATACAGGTTCATTAATAGCTCCCACATTTAATGCTGTGGCTTCAGAAGAGAAAGACACAAAATCTCTATCTAATGGTACACCCATATTTGTTGAAGGATAAATATAATAAACAAAAGTAAACAAATAAACAAAATAATATCAGGTAGTACATTTCTTGAAGAAAACAAAATAGGGAAACGCACAATGGTACAATATCTGTGGTAGTCATGAAAGAACTTTCCATAGAATTGAAAGGCAGACCTGAAAACTAAATGATTAAAAAAGTCAACTGTGTACAATTCTACCAAAATAGCAATTTACACATGAGGAACACTGAGATAGAGATCCTGAATCAAGAGAAAATGAAGAACGACTGTAATACAAAGTGAAACATTTTGGGTGTTTTTTGGTTTATTTGTACAGTTTTCATCAGGGAGTGATATGTTCTGATTTAAATTTTGAGACATGCATCTGATTATTGTATGGCAAATTGAAGATACAAACAGAAAGAACCTAGACAGGAGTCCAGCACTTGAAGATAGGGTATGGAAATAGAATCTAGGAGGGTAAGTAATGAGAAGGGTGTGGATTAGAGCTAGTAGGAGTGTGGGGCTTTCAAGGGCATGCATTGTATGAGTGAAAAAAGAAGAACCATGATTATTCTCACATTGTGCATGTGAGCTACTGGTAGAGAGATGGTCTCATTTGTTGAGAGGAATAAAACCAGGGTAGAGACATATTTAAAGGTGCTGTGGTGGAAGAGTGCTGGCTTAAGGTGTCTGTTTTGGACATGGTAAGTTGCAATAAATGTTTGACATTCACATAGAGCTGTGGAATGATAGTTAAAACACAGACTAAAATTTAAAGGTGAAGATTAGAATCTGGAATCAATTTTATATTGTTCACAGGCATAAATCTGAATGAGAATCACCTAAGAATATAGACAAAGAGGAGGATGACTTCTGCTTCCAGGTGTGATGTACTAGGAAAGAAACACATAAAACAGGCAAGATAAATAGAAGTAAAATAATAAGATGGTAGATTTAGAAGCAAATGTGTCAATAATTTCTTTAAAAGAAAAGTAAATGCTCCAATTAAAATGTCTTGTCAAATTGGATAAAATATCCAAACATAAAAAAAAAAAAAAAACACATCTAAACTTAAGCCAACAGAAAAGCGCACAGAAAATGAAAAAAGCTATGCCTTGAAAAAGTAAACTGGTATAAGTGCATTAATATCAGACATTTTGATCAAACACAGCTGTTGAAATTGAATAAAGATGTTTTTATAATGCCAAAAGATTCAATTTAGCAGGAAGCTATAAGAAACCATTGTAAGTACCAAACAATATGGGCCCCAAATATATAAAACAAAAATGTATAGACGTACAGGAGGAAAGGAACAATTTTCACTTAGTGAAATCTTTTAAAACAACTCTCCTAGTAGCTAATAAAAAAGCAGAAACATATCAGTAAGAACTAAAAATACATAACATAATTAACATGTTTAAGCTAAGTTAACATATGCAGAACAGGGTACCCCAAAGCATAGATTTCATTTTATTTTCAAGCATATAGTAAATAATTTAAATTTTTATGTTGACTTGGTAAATTGGCCCTTAAACATTATATGTATTTTTAATTTTACCTGGTAGTTTTCTTTGCTCTGAACTCTACTTTGATAATATAGCTCTATCTTCTAACGAGCGTGGCATATCTTTTTCTGTCCTTCATTTCATCTATTTATAGCATTATGTTTGAAGTGAGTTTCTTATGGACAACATATAGCTGAGTAATTTTTGTAATCTAGTCTCCCAATCTTTGTCTTTTAATTGATGTGTTTTAACTCTTTACACTAAATATAATAAATGATATTTTAGGATTAATTCTGCACTGTTTGTTCTCTATTCCTTAGTTTTTGGTTCCTCTGTTTCCCCTTTCTTCCTGTGGGTACAACACATTATGTCCCTTCTGTGTTTAACTCTGTATGTCTTTTTCCGTTGCTCTAAAAATCACAATATATATATGTAGCTTATCACAGTCTACAAGTATTGGCATTTTATCATCTCAAGTAGAATGCAGAAACCATATCACTTTTTAGGTCCTTTTATCCTTCTTTTTTATGAAATTATTGTCTTAAATTTCCTCCTACATAAATTCAGTACTGTATCACAAAAGTATTATAATTTTTCTGTTTAACTGTCAAATGCAATAAAAAATTCATGAAGAAAAGAAGAGTTTATTTTATTTACCCATAGTCACATGTTTTGTTACTCTTTCTTCATTCTTGACATTCCAGATTTTCTTTCATCCCTTCTTTTCTCTCTGAAGAGCTTTCTTTTAGAGCAGGTCTATTGAGGACAAGTTTTCTTATGTTTTCTTCATCTGATAGTATCATAATTTCACCTTTATTTCTGAAGCTTGGTTTCACTGGACCCAGATGTTAAAGTACTGTGATTCTGAATTGGTAGCACTTTTCTTTCAGGACTAATGTCTGAAGGCATTTTTCATTGTCATAACTGGGTTTGGGTGTAACAACCATCTAGTGATCTAATGGCAGAGGTGAGGGATATTGATAAACATCTTAAAATGCACAAGACAACCACCCACAGCAAAGAATTAACTGGCCCCAAATATACTGACAAATTTGATAAATCCTGCTCTATAAGTAACGTGTTATATCTCTCTCACTGCTTTTAAGATTCTTTTTCTTTGCATTTGATTTTCAGAAGTTTGATTATAATGTGTCTGGACATGTATGTCTTTGAGTTTACTCTGCCTGGCATTTGCTCAGATCATGCATCCGATGCATTTGGAAAGTTTTAGCAATTACTACTTCAAACATTTTCTCATCACCACATTCCCTCCTTCTCCTTCTGGGACTCCATTGACATGGAAATTAGGTCATTGTTTATTGTCCAAATTATTCCTGAGACTCTGTTCATTTTTTTCCAGCTAATTTTCTCTCTAGTGTTCAGATTTCTATCACTCTTTACTCAAGTTTACTGATTTTTTCCTCTTTATCTCTATTATGTGATTGAGCCCATCCAGTGAAGTTTAACTTTTTTAAAAAAATTGGTTATTGTATTTTTCAGTTCTAAAATTTCCATGTGGTTCTTCTTTTATGTTCTATTACCTGACTGAAATTGCCTGTGTGTTCATTTATTTATTTCAAGAGTGTTTGTAATTGCTTCTTGGAGCATCCTTATGGCAGTTGCTTTAACATCTTTGACAATTCCAATTTCAGGGTCATCACAGTGTTGCTGTTTGTTGACCGTTTTTTCTCATTGAATTTATTTTTTCCTGGTTTTTGGTTTGCATATTTTGGAGAGTATTTTCAACATTTTGAGTATAATCCTAAAATATATAGTTCATATTTGATAGTTGTATTTTAGCAAATACTTAACTTCAGAATCCACATACTGGTTGGCTTTTGTGATCTATGGTTTAATAACTTGTACTATCCTGGTGACAGAACTGTATCCCAGTCTCCTAAGCACTTGTTAGGGAAGAAAAATTGCACTGCCTCACTGGAGGATGAAAATGGAAGTCAGAGTTCTTCATACAAGTTCCATAGGAAGATACTTCTCCTTTGCCAAAGTATGGGAGTGTAAATCAGAGTTCTGCCCACTGATTCTATCAGCAAAGGAATATTGTCTTTGTTTCCTGCCACTAAAATGTATACCATACAATTGGTTGGCTTAAAAATAGGAATTTATTGGCTGATAGTTTCAGAGGTTAGAAGACTTGTTTCTTCCAGGAACTGATAACTTCTTGCTAGCCACAATCTTTGGAGATCCTTGGCTTTTCTACACAGCAATGTACATAGTGGTATTTCTCCATTCTCATCTGGGTTCTGTTGACTCCCAGCTTCTGGCTGCTCCCCTTGGGTTTCCTTTCTGTGTTCAATTTCCTTTATTTGTAAGGACCTCAGCTCTGTGAGATTAAGGCCTACCTTCTTTCAGTTTGGGCATACCTTAAATAATAACATCGTTGGAAGTCCTAATTACAAATGGGTTCATACTCACAGGACAACGGGTTGGGTCCTGAACAGGTCTTTTTTTTTTTTTTTTTTTTTTTTTTTTTTGTGAGGGACATGATTCAATCCCCAAAGGTACCAGTTCATTGCTGTAGGGCTTGGTGAACGTCGGCATTCTGTCCACAGCATCCATCAAAGAGGGAGACATCTCCTTATAATGGCAGATGGGTATGGGAAGCAGTTCCACCCACATGCTTTATGGTGGGTATGGCATACCACCTCTTTACTTCAGGTGGGTAGAACACAAGGCTCTACTCATGTACTCCATTGCCTCTGTACCCATTGGGTTAGGTAGGAATGCATACTCTTTTTGGACTGCTCACCTCAAGAACAGGATGGTTTGGTTAAAATATTTTTCTCTTTCTAAGTTTTTTCTCTTGACCTTTGGCTAAAGAGAACAGGTTTTCTTGAGGGTATTTTTTGCCTATACCCTTTGGTGTTTCTGGATTACAGAATTTTCTCTAGGGTTGCGGTCGAACTATATGGAAGGCAGGGTAAAAAAAAGAAATGAGAGAATGCACCACCAAGTTGTTCTTCAATTTTCAAAGTCCCTAGTCTATTTTGTTTTTTTTTCTCTTTAACTTTCAAATTCTTCTGGTAGGTGAATTACGAATTTTATCTAGGCTTTTTTGTTGTAATTAGAGGGGGAGTAAAAAGGACTGTGTTTACTCTAATTTGTCAGGAACCAGTTGGTCCCCAAATGCAATTAAACTATAAATAAGTAGCAGAAAAGATAAATAGAATATTTCCCTATAGTTTGAATTAATAAATAATATATTTCTAAGTGGGTGAAAGAAGAAATTACATTGGAAACTTGAAAACATTTTAATTGAAAATAAGGAAAATACTGTGTATCAATATAAATAGGCTGCAACAGTCATGCTTACAGGAAACTATATTGCCTTACATAATATATTGATAAATATAGAGTACGAATATCAAGTAGTTAAGCATCCATCTTAAGATGATTAATTAATTGAAGGAAATAGTGGAAAGGAAATGTTAAAGAAGTGTAGAAGTTAATAAAACAGAAATAAAATATAACAGACAAAATTGATAAAGTCAGATGTTGGTTATTTGAAAAAAATAATATAATGAAAAATCTCTTAATGAATCTGATCAAGAAATAAAAGACAGCATAGGTCACCAATATCAGAAGTGAAAAAAGAAAACATGATTGCATATCCGTTAGACATTAGCAACATCCTAAGACACGTTATCACAGTAATTTACTAGAAAATTAAAGTAATTTCATGTAAAAATAAACTTGTCAAAAGTAACAAAAAAATATGGGAGGTCTGCATAACTCTTGAAGACATGGCTTAAAAAAGTAAAGGCATCCTACAAAGAAAATACCAAGGTAGGATTTATTCTCCAGTAAATTCTACTAAAGACACACAGAAGAAACAATACTTCTTGAACATTCTCTTTCAAAGAATTGAAAAAGTGGAAATTAAATAATTAGCTCATTTATAGGGTCTAAACAATATGGATATCAAAACCTTACAATAACATTTTTCTTCTAAGAAACAAATTACTTGGTAATTTGTTGATTCAGGAGCACTTGTACTGTTTCTATTAAAATGTTAACACAGTGACCATAACGCCGCATACAGTGCTTCAATCAATATCAACAAGTCAGTGTATTGTTGGAATGCAAAGTTGGTTTGAAATTGAAAAGCCTAATTGGTATAATTCACCACATGAACAGAATATAGGAGAAAATTCATAAGTATCAAAAGATCTCTAAATTGTACTTAATAAAATTCAACATCCTTTAATGGAAGACTCTTAGAAAATTAGGCATGGAAAGAATCTCACTTAATCTGATTTTTTAAGACTCTTCAATTATCATCCAGTGAACATATTTCTTGATGAAATGTTGGAAATATTTAAAAATAAAAGGTAATGTTATTCAATGTTTTATTGGAAGTCCGAACAAGTGAAGTAATGTAATAAAAAGAAGATAAATAATAACTGGAAATAATTCTGGATGGTATAATTGTGTATATATAACAAATGTAAAGAAAATCTATGAATAAATTATTAGAACTAATAAATAACTTTAGCAAGGTAGCCAAACACAAGGAGTGGCAGGCACAGTGTTTGAAGATGTAGCCCAAGATTCCCATCCCCTGATTATTCAATCAAACACTACTGTAGGTAACACAGGTTATTAAAAGCTAATCACTAAGGTGGTGTGACGGTGGCTCAGTGGCAGAGTTCTCACCTGCCACGCCAGAGACCCAGTTTGATTCCCGGTGCCTGCGCATGCTAAAAAAAAAAAAAAAAAAAAAAAGCTAATCACTAGTGATTATTATTGTCTATCTATGTGGGCCTAGCGTAATTACATGAGTCCTTTAAAAGCAGAAGAGAAAGGCAGAAAAGTCACCCAGTAAGATGAGGCAGAAGGGGAGGCCAGAGAGATCTGAAGTGTAGGTAGGATTTGATTGCTGGCTTTAAAGATGGAGGAAGGCACTCATGAACCAAGGAGTGCTGGTAACCTCTAATGGGTGAGAAAGAATGATGACTGAGAGCCAGCACAGAAATGGGGTCTGCAAGCCTACAACAGCATGGAAGTCATTTCTGCCAACAACTTAAGTGAGCTTAGCAATGAATTCATCCTCAGAGCCTCTACAAAGAAATGTAGTCCTGCCAACACATTTATTTTAGCTTTATGAAACCCAGAGCAGAGATCCAACTATACTCAGACTTCTGACTGATAAAACTGTTGATATAATAATGTGTTGTTTTAAGATATGAAGTTTGTTAGGATAACAATAGAAAAGTAATACACAAGGCCCATATTTTAAAAAGGTGCATTTTAACATACTAGCAATGAGTTGAAGGTAAAATTAAAGAAAAATATACTGTTTACAATAGCAAAACAAAAACAAAAAACAAAAAAAACAAACATAAACAGAGGGAAAAAGCAAATCACGTGGAAGGCCTCCAGATAGAAAATTATGTTTTTTTTGAAAAAAATAAAAAAGTCCTAAATAAAAAGATTTTTCCTATTCATAAACTTTAAGACTCAAACTTTTAAAGCAGTTAATTCTCTCTACACCGATCCGTATATCCAATGCAGTCAAAATTCCCATATGGTTTTTAGTAATTGACAAATTGATATAGAAAGATAAAAATTCCAAGAAGAGCAGAGGCAAATTGAGGAATAAAAAGCTGGGATGGCTTGCCTTATCAAGACTTATTACAAAAGGTACAGTAATTAAGATAATGTCATATTAGAGCAAAGATACAGCAGTAAACCAATAGAACAAAACAGGGAGCCCAGAAATTGACTTGTGCATAAATGGGCACTTGATTTACATCAAAATTGCCACTGCAGCACAAATAGAAATTACTGACTCTCGATATATAGCGCTTGTACAGCTAAGTACCCACATAGAAAAACAACTGAAACTGGATCCTTTTATATATTACCACAAACAAAAAGCAATTAAGGTCATAATTCTAAATATTAAAGGCAAGACAATATACATTCTGGAAGATGCTGTAAACAGAGATCTTTATGGCCTTGGGACAGGAATGAATAGGTAAAAGTTTTGAATAGGCACTTCAAAAAGAAATAGCCAAATGGCCAACAAACACCAAAAAGTATTCAAACATATTATTGCAAATTAAAATTTCAATGATTCTATTATACACCAAGAGCTCTGATGATAGCTAGTGTAGAATGCAGAGCAACTAGAACTGTCCTACATCGCTGTTGGGAAGATAAATTTGTACAACACTTTAGAATTAGAAATCTGCTTGGTATTATTTAATAACACAACAGTTCTATGCTTCTGTGCACCAAGTGACATGGACAGAAATGTCCATAGCACATGTTTATAACATCATCAAACTATAAGCAACCTGAGGGTCTATCAACAATAGAATAACTCAATGAATTGCTACAGTTATATGAATAAGACTGTGAGAATGAACGAACCACAATTGTACACACACATACACACAAAAGACCGAAAATGGCTCTCAGGAGCATAATACTGAGCAAAAGAAGTTAGACGCAAAATAATCTATACTGAATGATTATATATCTGTAATTAAAAAACAGGAAACCACTATGGGCTAAAAGTCAGAGTGGAATTAAAATGTGTAACAGAGACTGGAAGTAAGCACATGCTGCTGGAAAAATGGCGGAGATAGACTTGATCGAGGGAGGGACACCACAAAGTTCCAATTTGTAAAAAATGCAGTTTCTGCCAAGTGCAATAAAGTGAACCACAATAAAATGAGGTGTGCTTGTATTTTTAATTAAGGGGTGGCCCTACTGAATGAAGTTGGCTCCTAATGTGGTTTACTGGGGGCCCTATAAAGAAAGAAACTGGAAGCCAGCGTCAGAGACAGCCAGTGGGAGGAGCTCAGAGCAGGAAGTCAGCAGAACGTGGAAGAGAAGGGTGAGACCCCGCGTGGTGAGGCGAGGCAGGGCTGCCAGCTCCGGAATGTCGCGTGCCAGATTGTTACAGACCTCGGGGAGAAAGCAGTGACTGGCAGAAGCTTCGATTTTGGATTTACTTCAAAACCGTAAGCCGAAGAAAGTCCCTTTGTTTAAACCTACCCATTGTGTGGTAATTGCCATAGCAGCCTGACAAACTAAGAGTGGGAGGTATTATGAGAGGTTGAAAGGGTGGCTGCTGGGATTCTAATAATCTCTTTCTTGGCGTGTCTGGTGGTCAAGATCATTTGTGTCTATATTTATATTTTTCTGCATTTTTCAGTACGTATTTCATATTTCAGTATGAACTTACTGAGAAAGAGAGAGAATAAGCCATGGAAGGAATAAAAGGTAGAGGAGGAGTATGAAAACAAATCTGAGAGGGTATACTTAAATTCAAAGAAAGGGATCTGACAAAAGAAAATAAAGTGTATGACAAAAACAAATTAAGAGTATGTGGTTCCATAAAAGCTACAGAACAGTGTATTTCAAGAGAGAAATGGAGGTCAACGCTCTCAAGTGCTATCAATAGGTTAAGTAAGACTGTTAGTAAATTAACTGTTGGATTAGCCAAATTAAGAGCCCTTCCCAGGGAGCTGTGGGGATTAAACCCTCATTAGATAGAGAATAGGAGAAAGTAGATGAGAAAAAAAAAAAAAACTTTATGAGGAATTTTCCCACTAAGGTAGCTGGATAATGAATGGGATTGCACCCAGAGGGGTATAGTTGACAAGATTTTTTTTTAAAGATAATTGTGGTTAACAAGTGTTCATACATTGATAATAATCATCCAATGGAAAATACTGATTGCAGAGAAACATCCTGGAACAGATGAGAGGTGATGAGATATAGAGTACACAGAGAGGGGTGGTCATCATACAGAGCAGAGGCAAATTCTGTTTTAGAATAAAAATAACAGATTATGGAGTTCTAACTTCAGAAATGTTGATGGAATTGATAATTAGAAAATGAGTTAACCCTAAACTAACTACATCTGTTTTCTAAATGCACTATGAGGTAAGGTCATCAGATAAGCTAGAGAGGGAATATAAAGGGTTTGAGAGGAAAGGAAATAGTCATCTTAAGAGTGTAAATGAGTGGATGTTCCTGGGAAATTTATTAGGATTGTCGTGACAGTATTGATGCTCATCTAAGATTTGTGGCCATCTCAGTCTGTTTGCTTAACAAATCTAAGAAATTGTTCAAAGACTACAAGCATGGAAAATTAATGGTGAATAACTGAGGCTATTAATTGCGGCTTTTAATGCTTGAAGATAGTGAATATGTGGAAATTATTTAATTAATATGCTTTATGTGAGCCAACAGAGCTCAAAGTAGAGTTATCATTCTAAATTACCTGCTTTTAGTCTCAAAAGTAATTGCGGTAAGGCATGTTAAGAATTTATTCATCTGTCCATTCATTCAAGAATTTATTGAATTTATATGAGATAATCAAGGGTGAAGATACATTAATGAACAAAAATAAGACACCATTTACCCTGGCCTTTTCAATCAACTATTATAGAGAAAACTCCATGTTAAGTTCTAGATTCAGTTTTTTTGGTGACAATTTGTAAAATTACTCTCAGGAAATCTCTTTGGAAATTAGAGTCTTAAAGTGAATAATGAGATTGGTGTGATTTTTTTTTCTGGCGAATTGTATTTTCACTCTAAAAAATTTCAAACGGAAATGATTACAAGTAATTATTTGGAAATACGGAAATATGAAAATCATAAAGAAGTAAATCTGTGTTAGATTCGGGTATCAACTTGGCCAGGTGAAGGTACCTAGTTCTGATTACATCTGCAGTCAGCTAGGAGGCACGCCTGCTGCAATGAATGATGTTTGATTTAATTGGATGGAAGCTTAAATGAGAGAGGTCAACATAGCACAGCCCAAGCAGTTCAGCGTACCTCATTTCAGCACTTGCAGCTCAGCCCAGGCCTTTGGAGATGCAGAAAGAAGTCACCCCGGGGAAAGTTGTTGGAACCCAGGGGCCTGGAGAGAAGACCAGCAGAGACCATCCTGTGCCTTCCACGTAAGAAAGAACCTCAGTGGAAAGTTAGCTGCCTTACCTCTGAAGAACTATACATTTTGAACTAAATAAATCCCCTTTCATTAAAAGTCAATCCATCTCCAGTGTGTTGCATTCCGGCGGCTAGCAAACTAAAACATATTGTACTCAATTAGAGGGAAACTTATTTTTTTAACAGGAGTAAATCCATCTTTGCATCTCATTTTATATTTTACTATGAAAGAAAAAGCACATTTCTCCATAATTTTTTTCTAAAATAAAATTAATAAGAATTCTTAAAATGGTTCAGAAAAGCCAGGCTAATTTGTAACGTTAAGATACTTGGGTCCTATAGAGTCAAACATTCTGATGTGCGCTTATGTGTACAGGAAATAAACCGAATAAAGGGGAGAAAAATGATTTATGTAAACTGGTTATTACTATGTTGGAAGAAAGTTGCTTTGATTCAAAACATTACTACTTATGAAAAAAAAGCAACTTCTATTTGGTAGTTTTGTAGATCATAATGAAAATTTTCTGAATTATTCTCATTGAGAAAAATGTGACTAATGGTGATCAACCATTCATTTTTCTGTATTATGGTCTACAAGGGAAGTTTGGTGTTTCCAACTGGTTTTCTGTTTAATCCAAGAACGCATAATTAAAAAGGGAAGGAAGGGGATCATGATCTTTATTTTTAATTTTAGTATATGGGCAAATTTGACAAATAAGTATCTCTTGGATATATTTGTGTTAAGAAAAACAAATACAGTTACTTACTATCAGAAGTTAGTACTATGAGACCTATTTATTCAATACAAACTTATTGGCCTCTCGCATGATAAATACTGCACTAGTTGTTAGACAAACCAAGGATGAAGAAGATAGGTTCTGTATGCAATCTAGCAGAGAAGAAATGTATATAAATTCACTTGGAATATTAGTTGTGAATTTCCTATCAGGAATATTCAGTGAAGGAAAGAAGCAGGTTCAGAAAAGGAAGAATAAACAATCCAGAATTGGAAAATGTGAATACTTCGAAGTTAATGGTTTTTTAGATTTCTTAACTCCATGAAAGGATGGGATAAGCATTGATATTCTGATAAGACGAAGCGCCTGATGGTTGACCTTCAAAATCACAGTGTGTTTTTAACATTTTGTAAGTATTCTTTCAAGAAAAATTTTTAGGGGAAATTTCAGACATCTACCAAACTTAAGGTCATGATCACTCCACTTTAACAATGATCAAACACACCCAATCTCCGTTCATCTGGGCACAAACTTTAGGAATGCTTTAATTGATGAAAGTGGCAAATACGGAAAATATTAGATGTGTTTATTAAGAATATGTTTTGCCAGTGTGCCACCTCATTTGCTGTTTTATAATAATCCAGAAACATAGGTCTTACTCTTTTTTATGGTTAAGAAACTATAAAATCGTGTGTGCCCCTTCGATCTTCTTGGGCTCATATCTCTGTTCATTTTGTTGCCTCAGCTTTGTCTCAGCTCTTTTGAGCCCCCATGCAGGTACCATTTGGCAATGCCTAACTTCATGCCCCTCTTTCATTTAGTGATGACTGCTGTGAAAATGCATCTTTCTTGGGGCTTTCCCTCCTTCCTTGCTTCTCTCCCTTCATCCGTCACTCTTGTTATCTGAGATAGCACTTCATAATGAAATCACAGAATATAAACCCTCTGTTTTAGGCTTTGCTCTCCGTGGAACTAGGTTAAAGCACCGACTGATTGAACTGAAGAATTTTGCCCAAGTTTACCCAACTATTATATGTCATATTTAAGAGTTAAACTAAGGTGGGTAGATAAGGGGTAAAAATTTCGTTGAGAGGTCAACGAAAGGGAGGGTGAGGGGGGATATATGAGTTCTTTTATTCCTTTCATTCTTTTTCTGAAGTGATGCAAGCATTCTAATAATGATCATGGTTAAGAGTACACAACTATGTGATGATATTGTAAACGAATGATTGCATAATATGCTTGGACTTACATGTATGGCGATTTCTCAATAAAAATTTATGTAACAAAATGTCTTTCATAAAGTCTAAAAACAAAAAAAAAGATTCAAACTAAGGATTTCGGTAATCCAAAGCTCTTCCTGTACAATGTTTATGATCATGAGTATGAAACAACTGCATTTAGTCTAAGATTAGCACTATTGGTATGGCCTACCTCACTGAGAATTTCACTGAACTTTATATAATTTATGGGTTTATGGTACGGGAATGTAGGTATTCTGTTTGGGGTCATATTAGAGGAGATTTTAAATATCTGGCAATCCTTGCTTTTCTATTCCTGATTGACAGTGGTAATATAACTCTGACTGGAAGCTCTTTTGTGTCATTAGGTTTTTTTGGCTAGTGGGATTCATTGTTAGATCAGAAAAGGACACATATTTTAATTGGAGAGTTCCAAATACTGGTATGTGTGGGCTTTTTTTTTTTTTTTTTTTTTACCTTGAGGCCATTCACTTTCTCTGAAGAAGGGTCCTCCATCATCCAGCCGGGCAGCAGGAATCATTGTAGCTGTTCAAGGAAAGAGAGGTGAGAGGATCACTATTCATTATAGATTTTCATATAATAACTTTGTTTCATTATAGCACTCCCCTGCATCCTCTCTGCCCTTGGGATACCCAAGAGACTGGAGCCAACTGGGTTTGATTTCTCTAGAAAATAAACCTTTTATCTACTATGTGAGCATGGAAATGGTTGGAATTATGGGGGTGGATATTCATGTGTAAAGTTTAATAGACTTTTAACTAATCCTGCTGTTTTTCATCCCATACATCATCCTCATGAGTTGAGGTGTCTGAAGTTTCCATTTCTGATTCATGTATTGGTTGCCATTACTTTGATCTTTTTTTTTTTGCATGGGCAGGCACCAGGAATTGAACCTAGGTTCCCGGCATTGCTGGCAAAAAGTCTGCCTGCTGAACCACCATGGCCTGTCCTGGTTGCCATTACTTTGGAAATGCCTTCTGCCTATATAAAAGATTTTGGCCTTCTGTGACACTGACAAACCTATTAACAATATCTGATTCCTTTCCATCTTCCCAAAATTGGTTGACATCTCTCATCTCTTCTTATTCCTTTTGTACTCATGATATTAGATATTTTATTCCTCAAGTTATTATATTGGAGTTTAGGATTGCATAAAAATAAATACATGTACTCAGTCTGCAATGGTTGACTAAAAAGTCTATTGTTATTTTTGTCTATAGTGCACTTCCTTATTTCTTTTAAATCTAAGACTTTTATATATTCTATTAGGATTCTTTCAAGGTTCAGAAAGGATAATACTTATAAGCTCATGTTGTCTTGTCTAAATTTTCTCTTAAGGCAAGTCTAGGATTTGACTCACTGAAAGTGGATAGTTACCTGGGGATCAAACCATTGATAACAATTTGGAATAGAATCACTCATTCATTCAATCAGATTACATGTATTACATCTATAAAACCTGTTCTGTAACTACTTGTTGAAGTGTACTTTGGAAATTATTGCTTTTTTCTTTTCTTTTCTTTGTATATATATTATATTTCACAACAAAAAATGTATAAAATGTATATATTAGGTTGTGGACATTGGGATTGGCAAGGTAAATAGAAGAAATAGGGCACTTATGTGTTTGGGAAATTTAAACAAGACTGGTGTGACTCTAGGAATTGTGAGTAAAGGCAAGCAATAGGCGGCAAGGCCCAGGCAAAATCAGATCATGTATTTGATGATCTAGTTGAAACAAAGTTTTTATTCTGAATATCAAAGAAAGCTATTGGAAAAATTTAAACAAGAGAGTAAACTGAGTTAACTTACATATGTATATATTTTTTTCTTATTCTTTTTTTTGTTTAAAATTTTTTTTTCTTTTTCGTTATTTGAGTTAACTTATATTTAACTAGATAAATGCAATAATAGAGGATGGGTTGAAGGTGCCAAGGTAGGCTACCACTTAGGTGCTAATTATAATAATCTAGGAGAGAGATGATAGAGATTTTTATATTAAAACAAACAAACAAAACCAAGTAGATCAGTAGTAGACAGGCCAAATTTTTTATATATTTTAAGAATATAATCTCACATAATTTGCTATTGATTGGGTAGGAGTGAAAGAGACAATTTTTTAAGTCATGCCTTACAGTTCTGTGCCTTTGATGGAGCACTGAGTTGGGGAAGGTATGACAATGGTTCTGGAATAGGGATCACAGAAAAATACACATTTTATTAGTTTTGGGTATGTTAAATTTGTGATTACCTTGAGCTATTCATATGGTGATGGCAGGAAGGCATTTGAATGTTCAGTATAAAGCTGGAAGATAATGTTCAGTTTCCTCAGGACATTTACTTCTATGAGAATTGGTTAGCTTTTCTAACAGGGCACGAGAGAGGGAGAAAGGAGGACTATAATTTTTAGATTTCTGGTGGAAGAATAGTATCTGACAGTGTATTCTGAGAAGGAGTAAGAAAGGGAAATCCAAAATATTTCGTACACAAAAGCATTTCAAGATGGAGAAAATGGTCAATTCTGCTTAATGGTGCTAAAAGGTTTATAAAGGGAGGGACAGAAAGACCTCTTGTAACCTTGACAGGTGGCATAGGAGGGAAGTGGTAGGACTAGTAGGCAGACTAGAGAGGGCTGACCAAAGAGATAGAAGGTAAAGAATTATAGATATTGGTGTAGACAGCAGTTTCAGGAATTGTATATTCTTAAAACGTGAGGTTCTACAAGCCTATTTGTTTGCCAGTGGAAATTATCAACTTGACAGAGAGAGGTAAAGATGCTACAGTGGGAAGAACTGAAGGAACCTATGTATTGAGAAAACAAGGTCCACGCTTAGAGAAACTGACCTCTGATGAGAGCCGAGTCACTTTCTTTGTTGTAACAGGAAGGAAAAAGGAGAAATTGGATATGATGGTGGTAGTGGTAGAATGATGAGTTTCTGTCTCATGGCTTCTATTTTGGCAGTTAAGCCCTTCATGCAAGTTACTCAACTTGTGCAGGTTGGAGAAAATACAGGGAATGGAGAAAATACAAAAGCATTTCTGATGATAAGGGAATAATTTTAGAAACTAAATATAGTAGTATAGTGTTGCTGCATATAATCCTATGCTGTTTGAGTTGTTTATGAGTAATAACGTGATTCCCGTATGTCTGAATGAGCTACTATCTCAACTAGTACTCCATGGAGCATGTGTGTAGAGACACACTCAGAACAGACAGGTGGTTGATTTCATATAAGGGTGCAGTTTTATCTGGTGAGTACAATGAATGGTGGGAGGGGCACTGAAGTTGATTATATTTATTAACTCTGGAACATGGGACAATAAAGGTGATAGAGGGATATAGATATACAGAAAAGAATAAAATGGAGCTCTATATAAGTTGAGAAAATTTCAGAGCTAATCCTTATTCAGATGAATTGGAAAGATAAGAAAAAAGATAAGTTTTAGAAGAGGAGGAGCTTGGATTCTGGTTTCAAGTTATAACTTTTGGTGCTGTTAAGGTTTGGGCTATTGCCATTGGTATGTAAATGAAGTGGAATGGAAGAAGGATTCATGGTAGAAGAGGAGAACAAAGAAGTGAGAATCTAGGTGTTGGACCCAGGAAGATATAAAGTGTACCAATCATGATGAATGGTGTTGGGTGAAGAGGAAAGCTATGAGGTTGGTCTAAATAACTGGTATCTACCCTAATTGTGAGACTTGATTACTCTGACTTGCTGTTTATATGCACACATATGCACATACTTTGTATTATTCACTCATGTACTTTGTAATAAAACATAATAATAAAGGATAAAGATTTTTGTCGGAAGATCATGACTGGCAGTTTCTTATTTTTTAGAGAATTAGTGTTTAGATAAAGATTTAGGAAAAGAAAAAAATTTCTCTTAAGTTACAAAAGTCATTTCATGAAAATTCTGTAAGGACGATTGTATCTGTATTAAAAATCTTGATGTGTTTTTTGTGTAAATAGGAAACAGTACCTTTGATATTCATTTCTCTGTTGAATTGTCACGTTTTTGAGAATTAAAAAGAAAATGTGTATCATGTTACATATACCAAGGAATTAGGCAGTTTGCACTGATTTTAATTTTCTGTTCTCCTACACTATTCAGTTTGTAGAGCTCAGGCGTCAAAGAAAAGAATGGCCTGTCTCATATGTACAGGATCCGGCTTGTAGAAAAGGAAGCAAATGAAACTGGCTCTTTATTGCAGATTATACAATATAATGCAATATAGTGAATCCACCTTCTCCAGATGAAGTTTCAAACTGTGACCTCACTATTATATCTATATGTGTGTGTGTATGTATGTATGTGTTTTAAATCAGTTAGCCTTTCTAGACATTTGAATGTGTAAAATTGCTCATGGGAATGCTGAACAAATATTTAAAATAATTTTTTTTGATGGTGGTCATGTCTATATATATGAAAATACGTGATTGAAAAGGATAAATTAATTTTTGCAAAGTAAAGCAAAATTGAAGGGATTGCTGACTTTTTTATACTTTTACTCTAGTTGTTATAATGGCATATACATCCAAACTTTATTTCAAAAATTATTGTACCTGATTATACCTAGACTGTATATGGAGCTCTCTGATTACCAATAATTAAAGATGAGCTATAAAAAGAACTGGAGACAATTGTGGATACGAATATGTGGCAAAATGTATATAATTACTTTTCAAAATTCTAAAGCCTAAATTGGGTGAGAATAATGAATATGAACAAAGAACTATTAAAAGGGATTTTAAACATCTGTTTAAATGGAAGCAGTAAGGGTCATATAGAATTAATTAGCAAGAGTAAGGAGAAAGCAAAATTTCTATTTTGTCACATAGCTTGCTTTGATATGTCATATATGTTCTGTGGGTTCAAATTGCCTCATGAAATAATTATCCATGTTTCAGGCACTCACCCTCCTCCTGTTAATGAGTATCTTCTCTTACTCTCCACAAAGTTTCCTTCTTTATTTTGGAAAGTTTCTAGCAGCTGTCATACAGTTTCACAAACTTGTCAATTCAGCCATGATATGGTGTCATGGGGGACAGTTACCACTTCTGCCAGCTGGTATCACTGCATTTTCCAGGCACCACTACTTCCACCAAATCTATCACGCAAGACCAGGTGGAGTGAGCATGACTGACAAGCTATGACCAAGTCCATTTTATTCAGCAGTATATGTCAAAGGCTGGAATAATACCTTGAAATATAAGATGTCCTCACACTTTTTGAAATGTATACAGTATTCATTATGCAAGTGAACAGAAAATGGCAATGGAAATCATAAATTCTGGTGTAACCCAGAATTAGATCTTGCTGTAGCAGGGCTTCTTGCAAGCTGGTCACAGGCATTCAGAGAATGAAAAGAAATTCATAAAAGAGTGGCTTACTTTGGAATCACTTGGAAAGTATATGATTTTTGTCTGCCTTCTTCAACTGTTTTCATCTAGTTCCAATCTTTTTTGTTTTGTTTTTAAATTTATTTCTACTGTTAACAGTTCTCGGTTTGCAACCCACAGGGTTTCCATGTGCCATTCCATTTCCAATCACTGGCTGAGAAATCTCTTTCCCTTTGAACCCTCTGCCTCTTCTTTCCCTTTCTTGGGGCTGCTGAGTCCTATTTAAGAGAAGCAGTTCTCCAATCCTCTAAAGGCCAGGAACAAAAGTATAAAAGCAGGATTTGAGAGGGGCTGTGGAGAAGAAGAGTCATCCCTTTGTTAAGGAGCACATGCCCTTGGTGCCACAAGTCTTGTGTCCCTGGAAATGTTAAATTCAGAGTGGCAAGATCCTCTGTATTTTTAGAAGAGTGGAAAAATCTCCCAACTTTTATGAATTGACAAATAAATCTCAAAAAATCAACTAAAGGAAAGTATCATTAGAGGTCAGAGGAAGCACGTCTGTGACAGAGGCCAGGCCAGAGGACACCATTGGAGAGGCCTCTTGAAGCTTATTTGGTGTCTGACTTCCAGGTTCTGCCACTTCATGGGCTGAGTTCCAATTTGTAACCTCCACAGAGTGTCCTGACAGAAGGTCGGGGTTATCTTAAATGATATTAGAAGGAAGGTCAAGAAGTTTTCACTATGGTTTGAGCTCTGATGTGGTGCCTATGAAATACTTTTCCTTTTTACTCTGGCCAGTTGATAGTAGCTTCTGCCTCTCCTGTGCTCTGCATTTTAAAAATCATAATTTGTCTCCTTCTCTCATTGTGATTTGAGTTGTGGTTTCCTTCTAGTTGAGGGAAGAAGAGGAGAAAAGGTCCCACCATTTCCCCGGTGAAAAAAATGTCCATGGGAGCATATGGATGAAACCCTGGACAGTGACTAGGAAGGGAAAATACTGACTACTGGGCTTGTGTTTCCTGAGTGAAATTTTTAACCCTTTTTTTCATATACATGCCAAATACACCCCCGTGGAGACTGTGGTTCAAGATCATTGCATGAAATGGGGCTCAAATTAGAATTAGCCTATTCCTTATATCTCTCTTCTAAAACTAATTTATCTATCAAATTCTTCTTTCTAGCCCACACTCTACAACTTTTCTTATATCAGCATCTAAACATGAGGGTTTAACTTTTTGAACTGTAGGGTTCTGAAATAATTTTTATTCTGCTTACTGATAGTGTTTTGATATTATTTCATGACTGTGATTTGTAAGATGCTACACAGATAATAGGCGGTCAACAAGTACTTGCAAAATCAAATTGGAATCATGTCTACATGTCTCACCCTACTGTGATACACCTATGGCCTCACTTTATGTTGGAGTCAGAATTTTTAAAGAATAGATTAAAGTGCAGTCTTTCAAATTTCTGAAACTGAGGGAAAAACAGACTTACAGAAAAATTGATACAGAAGATGAGAACATAAGCACAGAGGGAAAAAAACAGATTTTATTTAATCTATCGTAAGTCCACAAATAATAATGACTGACTGGGCAGCAGAGATTCTATGCTAGTGCTGTGGTAATGTAAAGTTGTTTAAACACAATTCTGGCCTGAAGTTAAGATCACTATTGTCTTCCCTTCATCCTTATCAGCTCAAAAACTATAAATACAGTGTTCATGGAACAAGTGCTGTATGAGGACATTCAAATCACTGGATACATATTTAAGACATTTAAAGCAAAAATAGTCATAAGCAGCTATCTTTCAGTGGTATTGTGTAGTTGCCACTGCTGCTTTCACCCGCACAGAACTGTATTTGGCTGTAAACCCTGGGAGTTGAGGAGTGCCTGGACCAAGTGGAAGGACAGGGATGGTGCTAAACACAGCGGGACATTCTGAGAATTCGTGGGAGAAGAGGCTTTGAGAGCAGCCCCTTCTTAAAGAATGCAAGCTCAATTAGATGGCCCATCCTCACATCATAGCAATCCAGAAACACAACTCTGTAAGTCATGAGTGGGGCAATCATTCCTAAAACCTTTTGCTTCCACAGGGAGAATTCTAACTCTAACCCATGGCCCCTAGTGCCGTGGGGATATAGCTGGGGGAAGGTAATTTCTAATAAGGGCCCTTGGTGGGGAGCCTTGGTGTCAGGGGGTAATTTTCATTGGTATTGGAGGTGTTGTTACAGACACTGATGCATAGGAACCAGGTACAGTGGAAGGAAAATAATAAAAAAATGCTGATGAGGAACTCAGAGAAAGGAATGGAACATTTGTGCTCAGCAATAAAATATAATGCTCTGTTAATCTATTTCTTGGCTGTCCTTACTCTGTAGATTTTTTAAGTATACTTTTGTTCCTCTTTTAGTTCCTTATACTATATTTTCTCCTCATCATTTTTTCCTATTTTGACACTAACTTTGTGAGTAAATTCAACTTTGCAAGGGCCTGAATATGAAATATAATGTCAGCATCAGGAGAATCAAAGCTTTTTGCTCAGTATGAAATCAACACTGTTGTATATGGATAGTACATATTAGAATCATCCCCAGCAGAGGCTCAGGAATGGTTTACTATCAGGTATATACGGAATTCCTGAATTTCTGAGATGATTTAGAGAAATCTCTCATGAGTTCAATGTCCATGTTACAGACTTAAACAAGGATGTGTGTGTGTTTGTGGTAATTCCAGAAATTACCAGGTCTCCCATATAGGTTTAACCAGAGAAATATTAGACCTAAATTACTATTTCTTAGTTATTTTGTCAAAGTAGTTCCAGTGGGCTTATACATAAAACTCCATTTCAATTTGAGAGATCAGAGAAATTTAAGAAAAGACGTTTTCCCCAGTATTAAGAAGTATTCTTTTTTTTTTTCTTATTTCTCATCTCTAAGCTTTGCTATCCGTGATATACTGTAGTTCTGTTTTCTCCTCCATTTACTTCCTACTTAGTTTACTTCTGCATAATGGAGACTCTTGGCACTGTATCCTACCATCCCAACTCAAGTTCAGATATGTTAATCACTCTCCTTTTCTCTTTCAGCTGTTTGCTTAATTCTACAAAGTGGTTAAATATCAATTTCATATGTATTTTTTTTTCTTTTACTATTCATAGACACATAACCATTTAGCATTTTCCAAACAGTGCATCAACATCAGTACCTGCTGTGTTTCTTTTGGTGTCTGATTCACTTTCTTACTTTACTGTTCTAGGGCTCCGGGTTCCCAAATGTCACCTTCATTCTTGCAGACTCAAAGAGCTTGCCTGTTATTGATAAAGATGTTGTGGATGTTAATCTCACTGTGGGTCAGATCCAGATCATGGAGTGAAGTAGCAGAATTTAGCTAGAGGGCTATGCAAACAGAGGGTTGACAGGATGTGGAGAAAGACTACTCCATAAACTTTCCCAAAGAGCAGGCTCTTTTAGATGTCCAGCCTGTAAAGGACTGAAAAGAAAACACTTAAAACCAGATTCCCCAGGACAATGAACATCTTCCTCCAACACAACCCATTCTCAGGGAAGTAAATAAATGAGCCAGGCAGGGAGTACACGTGGTCAAATGCCATGGGGTGCCACTGCTATCAGGTGGCACATATTTAATCTCTGGGCTGAGAGCTGCTGATTTGATTTAGGATAGCAGTTGTTAAGAGCAGAAGGAGCTGCTGGCACGAATGGCAGCCCTCTCGGCCAAGCATGCTTTCCAACTGTCCTGAATTTAGGAGGAAGGAAAAAAGAGTCACAAGAGAGAGAGGGAGGGGGAGAGAGTGGTAGCAGACCTATTGAAGAGTTGGGCTATAGCTCACTCAGAGGAATTCCATTAAATGAACTCATCCGTCATCTTGCCTTTTATTGATGAGTGGCATTGCTTGGTGGCAAGTGACATAGCAGAACAAATAGCATCAGAGTCCTGGCTCCTGTTCTGCAGCACACACAGACACACGGGCCCCAAAACAATGAGTCATTACTTATTACATCCATTATTAACTCAGCTCAGCCTCATTAGGCTTAGAAATTGAGGAGAGAAAAAAAAAAATTCAGAAGCTAAGTAACACCAACTACCCACACATTTACGGAGTGAAGGGTGGTGTGGGAGAGACAGTGAACAAGTGAAGGGCAGTTAAAACCAGCAACTCAGCAATTGTGACATTTTCAAATCCTGAGGGTCATGGATAGTTGATTGTGTGTTTTCCTTTTTCTGACATGATTGCATTGAGAACTACATTTTAAAGCAGTGGGGCTGAAGTTGAAGAATATAGGAAGTATATCATTAGCTAACACCAGCCCTTCAAGATAAACTTTATTAGGAGTGGTGTAGTCCCTTTATTAATGGGCACTTGGAGGTTGCTACTTGCTGAAACCCATACACATGGCAACATTTTCTGAAGGGACAAACTGCTTCTGTTATAAGACATTATGGTACTTATAGTATAAGAACACACAGAAAAATCTTTTTCTTGTAATTACCTCTCACATATCTACCTATGGTCTCACTAAGTTGGATTCTATACCCTGAAGTAGACACATTTTCTGGATTTCAAATGTTCTAGTATACAGTCCAGATACTTGCAACAGAAAACTACTTCTGTGTTTTAGAAGGTCAAACTGATGAACATAACATAAGGAATCAGAACTTGTTTGGAAATGACTGTCTTTTGGGGCAAAATATTGACTCATTTAGAACAATTTATAAATGCATCTTCTACTGTTAACCATGAGTAAAAGTAATTTTTCATATGACTCCACATGAGATTAGTTGGTCAACTCTGTTGGCTCAGTTTCCTAGTTAATTAAGTCAAAATATTGGCTGTATTTTTTTCTTCCTGAATATTAAGAAAATAAACTATTTTTCCTATGTGGATATAGCTTCATGATTCTGAATACATGATAAATATTTGTGCTTTCAAATACTTTACTCTTGAATGTAATATTTAAAGGTTTCAACCTTTCATGAGGGCATAAAAATACATTTCTTGGTTTATAAACTTCCATTTGAACTGGTAAAACACATATTTCTTTGAATCACTTGAAACCTGTATCTTATTGTTTATCATGCATCGTAAATACAGTAGGTTGTTCTATCAGCAGTCTCTTCATTGGTAGTTGATAAGTTCCAAGGTGACCAGGAGAAGAAATAAAACCCAGACCCTGAATATTTAATACAAAAGTTCTTCCTTTATATGAAATTGCTGTTTTGCTACAATAATATTTTGGACAGGAAATAAATGTAGAAATTTTCAACATTGGTCAAATATATAGGTAAATAAAAGAATGGACATCAATGTTAGCTTTCCTTTTGTAGCTTTCTATATCCACATTTAACTATGTTTGGAAAAATAATTAGATAGCCTTAAAATACAGAATTATATCCACTAATAGATTGTTAATAGATTGAAAGATTCTGAATCCAGTTGCACATGTATTTGGGATATGTTATGACATCTCATTAAAATCATTGATTTATTCAACTATGCATTCTTCTCTCTACTCAATCAGCTTTATTTTATGTCTACTATAATTATGATTTTATGAATGATAAAATCACATAATAACTCCCATCTTCTCTGTAAATTAGTAATATTTCTTTCCTGATGCTAGTATTAAAGAAAAGGAGAAGATGAGGAAGAAGAAGATAAAGGAGGAGGAGGAAGAGAAACATATTTTATTTTTACTTTGTCCTACTAATTTTGAAATTAAACTTTCTGGTTATTATTATTTCTAAAAAAAGCACAAAGATAGTTCATTTTATTATCTTTTAAATGGATGAGGCATTTGTTTGTCATGATTTGGGCGAAAACATCTAGGTAGAGAAGAGTACATTAGAAAATAAATGATAGCTAAATTTTATTTTTATTTCTTGAGCAATTCATACTTCAAAGTATGTTCTTATTTATTCTCTCATTTGGAATTAGGAAGGATGGATATATCAATTTTATATATCTGGAAATCTGCGTTGTAATAATTCTGCCCTCTGGAATAATGCAGGACAAAACTCTCTTTTCTATTTAATATTCCTTAAAATTATTTAAAGACAATTAGTGTGGCTTTTATTATGCTTCTGTTTTCTAGGTTTTACACCTTCAGTTCCCTTTACTACACTGTATAGAAAAGTCATTTCTGGCTAAACTGGCACAGGAGGGAATGATAGTTTCTCTGTAGTAGAAATACAGTAGCAACTCCCTGGCTTCCTATGCTCACCACCCACACACTTTCCAGTCAAACAGTTAAAGGGGTTGCACAGGAGGCCTCTTTGTCTCTATTCCCTTAGTTCAAGGGGGGCTAGGCCTGCAGGATAGCTATCATGAGTTTATAGAACATTTTCTTATTGCTCAGCTATTTTTCCAGTGATAGGGTCATGTGCCCTAAAGGACAACATCATAGCTGACAAAATTTCACTGCTGCAGCTGGAGGTTTCTCTACCAAAGAGCCTGCCTCTTGTCCATTCCCTCTTATTTTATCACTGAAAATTACCAATGTTTTTCTTTCCAATGCAGCCGATTTTTCTAGGGGTTATTGTAGAAGGACACCCTTCTCCCACCAAGAGTGCCTTCTGCTGCAGAGCAGAACTGATACCTGTCCTCATTTTTCACATTTAAGCTCCAGTAGTATAGATTTTTCTCCTCATTTCCTCTTTGTTATAGTCTATTCTTCCTCAGACTCACCCTGACCCAGAGAAGGCTGGGGCACAAGAAGATGTGAGTGACATTTTACTACCATGTAATCAATAATCCTCCACCTCTGACTCAGACCTTTGTCTCCCATCAAAATTAAACCCAAATCTCCCTATTGAAGGTGAACTCATTCCCCATCCAGGATACCGCAAAGGGCATACATACAGAGTTTGCTCATGTTGCTTACAGACCTGTGGATCTTAGTCTTTCTAGATTCTTTGCTAGCCTCTCTAGCAAAGAGAGTCTTTGCAGTTCAGAAGAATTTGCAAATTTGAATTTGCAGGAGATACATTGCTGAGGCTCACTCCCCTGAAATCCCTTCACCACATCTGACATGGTTTGCAAGTCGTTTGTCTTCATATGTTCTTATGAATCCTTTTGACTATAGCTTTCCTCTTTTGTCAAGGACTCTCTTAAAGTGCAATGGATAATTTCAGGCATAGTTTTTCTAAGCCCAGTCTTTTGGCTGGGGTGTACAGGATATCATCCTACTGACATCTGGCTCCAGTCAGAGGCCCATGTTTTGGTGCAGTGCAGACTTTTGGTGTACACTATCCTCTGATTTGCGTTTAAACTCACTGACCTGGCATAAAGTTGAACTTTAATATGTCAGCGTAATGAAATTAAAAGCTTTTCACTTTAAATTTAGTTTCCAGTTGTAAAGGATAGATTCCTGAGGTTTGGTTTAGCAAATCTCAAAACCTCTTTTTCCATGAGGTTTCCTACCCCCTTTCATGAGGGCATAAAAATACATTTCTTGGTTTATAAACTTCCATTTGAACTGGTAAAACACATATTTCTTTGAATCACTTGAAACCTGTATCTTCTTATTGTTTATCATGCATCATAAATACAGTAGGTTGTTCTATCAGCAGTCTCTTCATTGGTAGTTGATAAGTTCCAAGGGGACCAGGAGAAGAAATAAAACTCAGACCCTGAATATTTAACACAAAAGTTCTTCCTTTATATGAAATTGCTGTTTTGCTACAATAATATTTTGGACAGGAAATAAATGCAGAAATTTTCAACATTGGTCAAATATATGGGAGCATGTACTAACCCCAGCTGAGAGCCAGAGAAGCATATGGCAAACAGAGACTCAATGCTGTGATTAAATGGTTTTTGAATGAGACTTAAATGCACTTAGGATTAGCCACAGGCACAGGCTGAGTAGGCGCCTGTCTCCTGGTATGATTGAGGGGTGACAGGTAATCTCACTGCCCAAATGTATGCATATCCCCCTAAACTGCCATGCTGTTATTAGAGAATCATTCCTTTGGGTATTATTTCTAAAATGTCTCTATAAAAATGCAAATTCTTTACCTAGAAGTAATGGAACATTAAGCCATTTATAGACATTTAAATTTTAGTAAGGCTTATATCATTGATACAGAGCTATGGTGAATCCAGGAAAACAGGACGTATAAAAGAGTTATTGATTAAGAAGAGGGAAAGCAGTGCCTCAAAGATGACTCTAAAAGTTGAGGAAAGTTGGATATAGAAGAATTTGCATGAGAGACAAGGATATCTTGGTAGGGCAATTCAAGTATAAGTAGGAAAAAAAGTGAAGTGAAGTAGCATCAAAGGTAAACTTTCCATAATTCACCATTTTACCAAGGGCTGGCCCTGATATATGAAGCAAACCAAAACTAAATTTGACCATTTAGGCCACATTATGTATAGCTGCTTATTGACTAAAAACAGCCTAGGGAACAGGAACCTCAAACAGTAAATTTGCCTTTAGCGCTGTGAGACTATAACTGAGTTTGCTTTATTTAATAGAAATGATATTGGCAAACTTTTCCCCCAAATATCTTATTATTATTATCATCATTATAGTCATATCATTATTATCATTTTCTTCATTACCCTACAGAAAGAGTTCCGGAGTGATAGTCTGTCATTCATATTCTTCTGTGGTTTGATCTCAACTGGCCCTCTCAAAAATTTCCCCCTGATTCCCTTTGGGAGACCTATAGGTTAGCCAAACTGAACTCTCTGTTGGCATTATGATTGATATTCATCCTATGTACTTCTGCTTGCATGATTTTCCTTATAGATTTTTTTAACTTCTGTCAACAACTAACTTCCCTTTACTTCAACATAATATGTACAAATTATATTCCTTCAGCCTACCCATACTTATATCCCTTCCATGGATCTGACTCTAACCCTAAATGGAATTATTTCCTATCACATTTTTTTGTGGATACATCTTTTCTATCATTCTAGTCAGAACTGGGGAATTGCAGCACAGGAATGCCTCTTCTCCTTGGTTTTCTCTGGGCCGATTGCCAGGCTTCCTCAGCCACAATAAAACATAGCTACTGCTTCTAAATTAAGAGGCTTCCTAAATTCATATCTGCATAGTGAAATGAGTACTATCTAAAATGTGTCACATAACACCATCACCATATAGAATATACTTCAGAGAATCCCCTTTTAGGTTATCATATACACATTCCTTAGACTCCAACTGAGGTTCTTAGGCCTATCTCCCACTACTTGTCAACATGTTGTCTTTCTTACTTTGACATACTGTTCTCCTGCTCCTTGATATACTGATGCATCCTTGGTGCTGCATTTGCTCAAGTTCATGATTGAATGTCCAGTTTCCACTCTACACAACTGTACATGCTATTTGTACAAGGTCCTTCCTGTGGCAGTATGCTGTCAGTCTTTTACATGCTGAAACATAAATCTGTACTCTTTACATCTACCTTATGAGATAGGTATTATTGTCTTACTTCTATCGATGAGGAAACTGAGACAGAAAATTTAGTTACTTGTGCAAAACCCTGCGATAGCGAGGGGCAGAATCAGCACTCAGTTCCAATTAACCTGCCTCCAAAGCTGACTCCTTGCTCTGTGTTTCCTGCCTGCTAAGGCAAATCCTATCCAAGGAAGGATCTCATTCCAGTTCTCCTTCTTTTCTGGTCACCTAATATCTGATCAATTTCCCTTCTTTGAATTGCTATCCCCTTCTTTTAACAAATCTTACTCAGTATTCCAGAAGACCATTTAAAAGTCATTTACATGGGCAAGGCACATTGTTAGGCCTCTGGGGAGTACAAAGTTGAAATAGATATACTGTCTACTGGTACAATGAAAACTCCCCGATGTCTGGGATCACTTGCTCAATGACCCCCTTATAATAACCTCAAAGCAAGTAGGTTGCAAGGCACATTCTGGTTGCTCAAGAGAGGTTGGTTGATTGAGTGTTTTGAAGGTGGAATTTACAGCCTCTGTTTTCAGTCTCTGGAAAACACGGTTCCTCATTGTCTATGAGGAAATTGAAAACCAGTATTGGGATGGTTTGTTCAATGGCATGCATCTCCTGTTAAATCCCCAACTTTAGAACTTTACAATTGCAAAATAAAAAGAAGTCCGACTTTCCACAGCAGAGGTTGGTAAACTGATGGAACTTGTTGCAGAATGTGGCTTAAAGTAGAAATTTTAAGTTATATGTACATTACTGGAAATAAATTTCAACAAACAACAAAAATACGTAAATATATTATGTATCAACATAATTTACTACATGTAAAATGTATTTGTAATTTATATATTATGAACAATACATATGTTACAATGTATATGTGTTTGCAACACAAATTGAAATCTAATGTAAACCATTAACTATCATTAACTATAATGGTAAAATAATAATAATAATCTTTCATTCTGTAACAAATGTACCACATTGATATAAGATGTTAATACTAGGGGGGTATACAGTATCTCTGCATTTTCTGTGTGATTTTTCTGTAAAACTATGACTTCTCTGAAAAAAAGGGAATATAAAGAACTAAAAGGGCATTGATCAGAGGTCTGCAACCTATGAAACATGTACCAGGTTTATACAAAATAAAATAGTGAGAACTAGGAATGTTTTAGACATACCTTTAACCTTTTGGATCAGTGTTTTGAAGAAAAAATTATTTCTGTCTGATAGGCACGTTTGTCCCTGTCAGACAAAATACTGGATTGGCTTCTGCTCTCATATTTATAAAATGAACACCCACTGCTCGTGAATATTTTGAGACTCACCAGTGAAAGAATGGAAACATGGAATAAATATGCGACTGAATATACATTATATATAATATATATATACACACACAGTGATAACATTTTTCATAATATATACATTACATTATATATAATATATAACATATACATTGTTCATAATATATAAATTACAAATACATTTTACATGTAGTAAATTATGTTGATATATATTATGTATATTAAATTGATTACATTTTGTTATATCTGATTAATCTTTTCCTCTCTCTAGCACTTTATATTTTAAAGCATTCAGATTTCTTATTTTTAAAAATAATTAATTATAGCATTTAATTTGATTTTTTTTTCTTTGCTACAAATCTGAACAGGCACTGAGCCTAATTTACTGCTGTGGTCAAAGCATCTTATAGGAGGTCCACAGGTTGGTGAGGACTCATGGTTTACAAGGGCACAGTGCCATTGTTATCATCTAGGAGCTCAGTCGTTTTTAGCCTTGTTGATCTCATTTCTTTATTTGATCTCAAAACGTCTTCATTCCAAACCCAAGGAATGCTGATAACAGTGACACCAGTGGAACCAGAAGAAGTGAGTTAGAAGATCAGTTGTGAAAGGCTGGGTCTCCCCAGTTACCCTGCAGAGAGCTGCACTAGTTAACTCTCCAAAGAAAAGTAGAAGAAAGTGGAATTGACAGCTACCCTGTCCTCAGCGTGTCAATACCAGTTAACAAATGCCACTGATCAGTTGTTTTCACCTAATTTTCATAAGTTTATCAGAAAAATGACAGGCAGTTTTTATAGTTTCTTTCATGGGTTCAGAAACAAACAATGATATTGTATATTCAATATTCTGTTCTTTCTTTGCTGTTGTAGCCTTTGCCAGTGTTTGCTGACTTTCGGGAACACCTGATTATCATCCGAAGCAGCTACAAATTTTTTTTTTCTTTTTGGCATGTGTAGGCTCCAGGAATCGAACTCGGGTCTCTGGCATGGCAGGTGAGGATTCTGCCACTGAGCCACCCCAGCTACAATATTTTATTGGGATTCTACTGTAATGCAAGATCTACACTGAGAACTCAGGAGTATAAAATGATATATGAAAAGTTTTACTCATAAGGGCTTGAAGTCTAGCATGAGAAAAACAAAGTTGCAAACAAAACTGTAAGGCAACATATGCTAAATACTAAAGTAATCACAATAGTAAGTTACAGAAGTCATTAAAACTAGTACTCTAAAGCTCGCCTTTTACAAATTCTATTATTTTCCTCCTCTTGACTGATATCTGTTTTTCTGTCTTAGTAAGTAAGGTATTTTAACATAGTTCTTAAAGCCACAGAGCTATTCCTGTAGTAGTCATTGTTTTTTATTAAAGAAGCTGTACTTTCGTGCTTAATCTGGGAAGGGACTAGGCAGATGAGTAATTCTTGCAGGTTGAATTGGAATTATAAAAATAAAATTAGTTTTATAATTTTAATAATACTGAAATAATATAAATAATAATGTAATAATGTCTTTTGCTTTTGTTTTTCATAGTTTACAAACTGTGGATATGTCTGTGCATTTATGTGATTCTTATAGAAATTATGCAAGGTAGTCAGGAATTCTTACCTTCCTTTTAGAAATTAGGAAACTGAACCTCTAGATTGAGATTGTGAAGTTGGTGCTGAGGATCAGAATCCATGGTGTTCTCACTCTGACCACTGCCCATGTCATAATACTGCACTCTATCTAAAACACAAGACCCGGAAGTGTGTTGATTGACGTTTGGGTTCTAAGACCTGGTGGATCATGAGCTTAAACAAGTCCAAATTTAGACATAATTGTAAATCTGAAACAGACGATTTTTAGCAGCTGTGATTCCAATTCCACAACTTCCCTTCTTTCGAGCCCTTGGTCTTCCGCTGTGGTATATCTCCAGTCCCAGCTGCCACCTTCTTCTAGGTGGAGAGCTCAAGACTTGATTGCTCCATCCTTCTTGGCAGAGACAAAGTAGAAGATGAGATGGACAGTCTAGAGAAATTGCCTGGTGGTATTGTCATGTTGGTGTTACTTGTTTTGAACATTGTCTGTCTGGTCCAGGTTTGGAAAAAGGACCTTTGTATGATGTTTGCTGTCAGGAATATGACAGCAAATTCTGTTTATTCTTCAGTGCACCACTGAAGTTACCACCTCTTGGAAATCTCCGTCTCTCTCTCTCTGTCTCTCTGTCTCTTTCTCTGTCTCTTTCTCTGTCTCTTTCTCTCTCTCTCTCTCTCTCTCTCACACACACACACACACACACACACACACACACACACACACGGGGGGAGGGAGAGAGAGAGAGAGAGAGAGAGAGAGAGAGAGAGAGAGCCTAACTTCCTCTATCCTTTAGTAACCCTGAAGCCTAGCTTTATCTCTATTGCAACACAATGTGGTACACACTATTAAAAATGTATTTTATTTGTATTTTTATCTACACCAGATGTGAGAGCTTTAAGAAAATGATTTTATTCTCTTTATCCTAAGCACAAAAAATTATTCTGGCTACATCTTGAGTATACATTAATATTTGTCAAATGATATAGTAAATAAAAAGGGTTGGGGTGATATTAGGCTGGTATATGTATTTAATTTTCCAAAGTTTCTTATAACATTAAATCAGAATATTATATTTATTAAGGAAATTCACATGCATTCTGATTCCTGGAAAGGAATCTTAGTTATTCTTTCTTATGTAAATAACAAAAGTGAAAATAGCTAAAGATTTGAATTTGTGAGGAGATCTTTGCCAATGACACATAATTCCAAAATCAAAGTGTAGGTGATAGATTATAAGCATTTATAAGCAGTCACATCTGTTGCAGAGTTGTAACTGTTCCTTCTAAATTCTGAAATGCTGAGCTCTTTGTGTATAGTCTGGTCATTTTATGGAACTTTGGGTATTTGTGTGATACCTGAGACACAGTGCTAGAGTTCTGTTGCTAGAAAAGTCGGCATTATCCCATACAGCAACTATCAAAAACACTGAAAATGTGTTCAGACTTTAATTAGAGATATGAATGAGACTGTGTAGGATTAAGGTAAATCAGACTAAAGGGTTAAGGATGATATTGACTGTGCTTTAAAACTTTAACTTCTGTGTGAGACCAAAGGAAGAGATGTTTCTTTGGGGCAAAATTTATGTTTTCAGTAGCATACTGAAACATAATTTACCTGTAGGGTCAGCTTATTTGAACACCATAATTACGTGGAACCATGAATAGGGAGTAAGATCTTGTTGGTTTGTACAGATTGGTGTGATGCCCTGATACATCCCAGAGTAAGCTGGGCAGAAGATAAAAAAAGTATTTGCAAAGTCCCCTTGAGGGACTGGGGAAACAGGTGGAAATATTTAACTTCCCCACTTGGGGAATTCCTGATATTCTTGCAAGCATTAGGGACTGCCAATTTGATGGGGCAGGTGCTTGGTATTGGGAATTATTCTTATGAAACTTATTCCTGAAAGGAGAAGCTAAGCCCACTTAAAATTATGCCTAAGGGTTACCCCAAGAGAACCTCTTTTGTTGCTTAGATGTGGCCTCTCTCTCGAAGCCAACTCAGCAGGTAAAACAACTCACTGCCCTTCCCCCTAGCAGGACATGACCCTCAGGTATAAATTACCTGGCAGCATGGGACATGACTCCTGAGGATGAGCTGGGCTCTGCCATCATGGGGAAGAGAAAGCCTTGTTGACCAAAAATGGGGAAGATAAAGGAAACAAAATAAAGTTTCAGTGGCTGAGATACTTCAAATAGAGTTGAGAGGTCATTCTGGAGGTTATCTTATGCAGTGTATAGCTATCCCTTTTTCATTTTTGGTGTATTGTAGAGGCTCGAGGATAATTCTTGAAGCTGTTGAACAGTAATTCAATAGCCTTGATTCTTGAAGATGGTTGAATAGCTATAGAGCTTTTAAGGTATAAATGTGTGAGTGTAACACCTTGTGACTGACACACCCTTCATCCAGTATATGGACAGCTGAGTAAGGAAAAAAAAAAAGACAAACAGCAATAGGCGATAGAGGGTATGGAGGTTATGTTTTGGGTGTTCTTTTTTCACTTTTATTTTTATTCTTATTTTTATTGTTTTGGGAATAATAAAAATGTTCAAAAAGCTATTGTATTGCTGAATGTACAGCTTTATGATGATACACTGATTGTATACTTTAGATGATTATATCTCAGTTAAAAAAATCATTGAGGGAAAAAAAAAAGTAGGTAAGAGGATTCATCTCTTATTCTAATTACTCTAATGTGCCTAGAACCAATAAAGAAAATGAGCTATTTTGGTCCAGATGTAGCTATATTTTAATTCTGTTATGTTAAGGTCCTTCGGTATAAAATGAACTGGGTATGCATGTTAAATTATCAACAGGCTGGCTTTATAAGTCCAAGCCAAGGTGAAAACAATTGGAAGAGGAAAGTTACAAACCAAAGTATATCAAGGTGTACAATCTGATCAACACACTCCCAATACCTTTTCTCCCTCTTGCATCAAGGGGCTTTTAGTTGCAGTTACAAATCAGCTCAGTTCAAGCAGTAGTCAGACCACTTGGAGGCAGGCAACATGTTAGTATCTCCTGACCCAGGTACATCTGATTTGACTCTATTTATCTGGGTGGTAGGGTATATTTTTCTAGGGTTCATTTTAGCTTTCCCATGAAGGCCCAAGCCTGCCCCCAACCCCTCAACCCTCACCCCTGCCCAGCAATTAGAAGCCAATTTCAAATCAACTACATTCAACTTCTAAATGTGATGAAATGAATCAGTAACAATGAGCAAACTTTTTCTTTTCTTCCCAAGTTCAACAAACCTTAGATTTGGAAAAATTTCTCATAAATCCCTGATGCTTAGCCTAGTGATTGAAAAGTCAAGAAACTCTTAAATTTCAGAAAAGAAAATGTATAATTTTTAAGTTTACATATTATTTTACATTACATCATTTATTTGGATGTGATAAATGTATACTGTCTTGATTAACCTCTTACCAGCTTTGTGATATAAAACATATATTACCATTTCCCTTTTCTGTCTAAGCAAACTTAATCTTATTGGGATGTATATTAACCATTCATAGTAATTGAAGCCACCTACAAACCAAAATGTAATAGGAGAGTAAGTCTTATTTCTTGGACAAGAGAAATGATTTTTTAAAAATGAGCACAGTGGTTGTATTTGTGGGCGTAGCATCAGAGGATCCTTGAGACTAGGGTTTTACTGGGGATGAGGAATGAGGTTTTAAGCCACTTATGAATTTATAACATATATAAAATATTCCTCACTTGTATCAACCAGGGTTTGATTAGAAAATTAGAACCACTAAGTAAATAAATATAATAAATTATATAAAATAGTTTAATAGAGATTTGTCCTTGCAATTGTTAATATTTACATGAGCCTAGGCAAGGTACTAAGGTCTCAAATAAGCAGGATAGGCAATCAGGAAAGAGCGACAGATAATGAAATAGGGGAAGAAAGGACAAACTGGAAATCATGAGAATGTACTAGAATCCAAGTTTATTTCTTACCGCTTTCAAGACTCCAATTTCAGTGCTGTGAATAACCACCCAGAAACGCTGGTATCCTTCATTGGGGAACACAGTACACACTTGGTACAGGAGTTGGAGAAGCTAAAGTAGGACCCCATGAGAACCAAAGGAGCTGCAGGCCCAATTACCACCCCTCTCCCTCTCAACAAGATGAGCCCGCCATCCAATAGGGACAGGGTTCATGAACTGTGACTCTTACTGGTGCCACTGAACTTAACCTTTCAAATTTCAAAAGAGAGGAGTCTGTGCTTCACTTGTTACCTTCCAAATGTTAAAATGTTGCTTGTGACCCATGCAATTTTGAAACAAGGCAGGGAAGATGAATCTGGGAAATGAAGTTCCATTTCAGCTATATTGACACAGTAAAGATCTACTATACTATCATCAGAGGTGTGTTTGTGCAGGGGGATGGATGGACAGTGCATTCAGAAATTTATTAAGAAGAGAAGATATCAAATTCATAAATGTGAAAGCTAATAAAAACAACACAAGGAAAAGAGTGTTCTTTTTATTGGATATTTAATAGATTTAAGTGCAGTGATGGGAAATTGAATAGATAAGGTTTTCAGAGTCTATAGTGTATTTTGCAGACTAGTAATTTTATATTCAAGGAAGCTTTGTGCTAAGCTTGAGAAGACATGACATGTAAGATGAAATTTGAGGGTAGGTTTAAAATGAATAATATGAGGATAAAGAAAATTGATTTTCCCAAACAATGGATACAGCTTCTAGCTTCATCTGCCAACTTAAAAATAATCAGTGCCCAACTTGGTGAAAGGACTTGAACCACACTGTGGAGATATTATGTCTTCTAGGAAGTGTGGATGCCACCAGATTATAAGAAGATAGAAATGATGAAACCCTGAGAATTGTGGAAAAAAATAATAAAGTCTTCCAGGCTGGACTTCTATTAGCTAAAAGTGAAAGGAGGAAAAAGAGAAAGGCAAATATGATTAAACACTAGTAAAACTGATAGATAACCCAGCTGCTTTTGCTGGGAAACTAACTATGCAGAGTTCCGTCATTTGGCATTATATCTGAGAGCAGGATTGAGGTGACTATTGAGCCTGGCTTTTCTTGTGTACATCACATGGCAAGCATACAAGTGTTGTATAAGACAGACCAATCTTGTTGAAGGTCTTGAAGGTTTGCTGAAAAAATTCCAGGCCTGGTATTTTATTGAGAGAGAGGTTTTTACTATCCTTTTATTATTTTTGTAGTTTGGGTAATGATTTATTTCAGTTTTCTGTTTGTTCTTGTGTGTATATGTTAATCAAAGTTTTCATATTTCAAACCTATCTATGTATTGTATTCTTTTGTGACTACTAAAAGGAAAAGGAATTTCTTAAACCTAATTAATCATGTGTGCCAAATATTTGAACAATTGCTTTAGATGTAAATGACCTCAATTATGATAGTAAGAGTTCCTCCTATTCCCATTTATGTAAGAATTGCATTTATAAAATATTGTTGAATTTTATGACAATATTTTTTGCATAATGAAATGATATTTTTTTCTTGAAATTTATTGGATTTCTGTTGTAGAACTGTCTGGTACTAATGTTTCATTTTGGGACTAATTTTAAATTACTGGTTCAATTTATTTAACAGACATAGGACATTTTAGGGTTTTTATTTCCTCTTGATTCCATTCAGGTAAATTATATTTTTCTAAAAATATAATAAATATATATTTATTTGCCTCAGTTTTCAAGTTTTGTGGCATATAATTTGCTAATTACTCTCTTTTTATATCTTTGTTTTACTTGTCACTCTGGCCTGTTTTCCTGTATAATATTATTTTGGTCTTTTCTGTTTGGCTTCATTAATTTCATCAACTATTTTTATGTAGTTTTGTAACAATTAAATTATGGCTTTCCTAAACCTCTATTTCCAATTCTTGTTTTCTATTTTATTAGATTTTTCCTTATTTTAATTATTTCTTTCCTACTACTGTCCTTGTGCATTGTTGCTGTTTCAAGTCTTGACTTGAATTTCATCTCATTTATTTTCAATTTCTGTTTAGCTCTAATATAAGAGTTTTAGGCTGTAGATGTCTCTCACAGTATTATTTTAACTGGATCCACAAGTTATATATTAAATTTAAACTTTTGGTTTTAAAGCATTTAAAATGTTTTTTTATCTACAGTTTTGATATTCCCTCTTCAGTTGTATTGTGGTAAGAAAAATAAAAGGTCTGTATGCTAACAATTTTTTTCGAGTTTGATGATACCTATTTATCTCCCCCCCCCATTATTTACTTATTTTTAAACCATATATTTTACTCGTCTGTCCATACCATAGATAAGAAGGGCATCAGACACAAGATTTTTCACAATCACACAGTCACGTTGTGAAAGCTGTATCATTATGCAATCATCTTCAAGGAACATGGCCACTGGAACACAGTAGCCATGGTGGAGGACAGTTTGTGGCACATTTGTGTTTATCTTAAGGTGTCTTTATTTCACTATCATTCTAGACAGGTAGTTTTTGTGTGTATATATTTCTAAGTTGAATTTGTTTTCTAAGTTGCATTTATTTCTAAGTTGCATTTATTTTCTCTCAGAATATTGAATGTTTTTCTGTTGTCTTCTGGCTACCATTTGATACTGAAATTTGTAGGTGAGCTGCCTATCTAGAATGAATTCTATCTAGATAGAATTCTCTTCCACTTCTTTCATTAGAATAATAGTAATTCTATTAATAGTAGTAATAGCAGTAGTAACAGCAGTAGAATCAGTAGTAATACTACTAGTGTGCTGTAATGATCCACTTAATGATTTTGAGTAAAGGTCAGACATTTGTCCAGATGAATCATCCAGAGTAATTTTGTACATCAAGTGAAATTATAGTAGGGTTGCTTGCATTTTAGAGAATTTAGATAAGGGATAATGAGGAGAAGCTTGCTTTATGTATCAAATTAATCCTGTAAGTTGCATGAAGAGTAAATGCCAAAGCAAATGTATCAAATTAATCCTATAAGTGCATGAAGTAGTGCATGAAGAGTAAATGCCAGAGCAAATGGTGATAAAATCTGACCTCTGAGCAAAGAAGAATTAGCACTCCTTTGAAAGAAGACTGTCATCGAGAAAAGCAAAGTAAAGCAAAATTATAATCATATATAGTGCATTCTTTAATTTTTATTTTCCAAATTCACTTAATACTTCATTGGGATATTCCTCAAACTTATCTTGGTATTGAAATAATTTGTTTTGTTTCTCAGTCTGTAAATTTGTTAGTCTTCTTAGAGTCCTTTGCATCCATTCTTACACCATATGCTACTGATGCTTCCTCCTGTACATCACTCTCCTCATTTATTTATCTCCATACTCACTGCCACTATCTTATATCTGATATCTTATATTCAGTTACCACTGATTCATCTGGACATTTGCGACTTGGTCTTCCTGCCCCTTCCAAAGAAATCACTTATACAACTTTTGCTCAATTTCTTCCTCAAATTCAGCTCCGATGCTTCCATTTGTTCAGAGACTTTGAGATTTTTCTACTGCTGTCTGTTTTAGCTCTGTATCTTACCTCCTTCATCTTGTCCCCCTCTTCTTATAGTCTTACTCCACACTATATACAAACATTTCTCCAAATAACCACTGATAAGTGGCAGTGTGCCACAGATTTTACTGAAACTTTGGGATATTTCTATGAAGTGGTTATATCACAGAGTGATAATAGAAAAGACATTAAATCTTGTGGTCGAAACCTGAATTCCCAAAGTCAGACTGTGCCTTGGGTTTTCCCTTCATCTTCAAATCTGTCAAGGATTTATTTAAATAAAGAACTCATGTCTTTGAGAGTCATCATGCCTCTCCCTTAGAGGGCAAGCATGGTTTTCAAGAGTACTTTTTTCTTCGGCTATTCATAGAAAATAGGAAATCTCTGGTGCTTCCCTCATCCTTCCTTAGACACTACACAGAACACCTCAAATAGTTAATCAAATAATTGTGCAACAACAGCCTGTGCGCTCATTGTTCTTGTTCTTCCTCTCAGTCTAGAGAATGTGAAGAAAGTTTTATGCACAGTGACTTCCATTGGCTTTCGGCAGTATTAGTGCCTTGGACTGTTTATTATTATTATCTTTTTACGCATGCAGGAACTATTTGTCTCTCTCCCATGAACACCCATGTTCCTTAAAGGCAGGTGTTGCTTTCCTGGAAGCATGCAATATAGCAGCTGTAACTGAATAGGTGTTTTATACATTTTTGAAGTGAATGAAGTTGTTTTTTATGTCTCACAGATTTCTCCAAATGTCTCTGTACATACAACAAATTCTTCCCTCAGAATAGCAGCTTAAAAGTCACTCTATTGGTGTAAAAAAATTTATGAAATCATGAGAAAGAATTATATGTAAGTGTATGTATAATCACTAGTACAACAAAACTAAAATGTTTTTACAAATGCAAAACCCTTTATAGTCATTATCTCACAATAACTGAGAAATAGACATTAATATGATTTTATAATGAGGGAACTGATCTCAGATCTATTAAATAAAGTGCTTAAGTGAACTATTTAGAAGTTATGTTATGGCAGTGGCCTCATAGGAGAAGGTCCCTTGGATGACACATTACAATCTCTTTTATTTTTTAAATTACTCTTGTATTTATAGTATACCACTTTGCTATGCCTTTTTATAGTGATGTATTAATATTTTTACAATAAAACTTCAAGAAATGTTGGGAGAGTCAAATACTACAATAAAAAAGTTTGTGGTTGACTGGCATGGGCTTGAAAATATTGGTGTCTGATAACTGTAAGCAAATAAAGCAAAGATGAGGCATAGGGACCATTTCTAAGAGTTGGAAAAGGAATTCAATTCCTAGAGATGGGCACTGAACCCTGGATCTCCTATCACAAAGTATTTTCTGCATAATTTTCCTCAGTATCTTGGCCAGTTTAGTTTATAATTGTCAATGACTTACCTACCACTTCAGTGAAAGCACTATTTTATAGTCTAAGATGTTCATGTGTAAGATATTTAAAAATATGCAGATTTGTCATTTCCTTCTTTCTCTGCTTTCACCCAGCTTTGTTGCTTAGAAAGTTTGCTATTTAGGAGCAATGGAGATGATATTTCAGCTCAACTTACCTTGTCTCAAATCATGAATGTGTCTTCAGAATACATTAAGGGCTAGTAGTTAGAGAAGTATTGAGCAGAAGTAGGACAGGCAGCTATTTTTTTCATATATTCAGCAAATTCTTACTTAGTAACCTATTTTATACAAAATACAGTGTAGGGCACTGAAAATTTAATAGTTAAAATGGGGGTACATGGTATTATTATTGCTTTCAGGGAGCATAAGAACTAATAAAGAGAAGTTAACAGGTTGCTAAAACACATTTGCAGTTCCTCAAGTGGGACTGGAGGGAGAAAGGTATCTGTGGATCCCACTGTAATAGTCCTCTAGGCTCGGGGGGGTCCAGAATGCCTTCCGACAGGAGTTGTCCTTTCACCTGAACTCTCTGAGAAAAAAGAGTATTGCAGGTGGATGGCTGAGCATGAGAAATGGTTAGTGACAAGAGGTTGTCAGTTTTAGGGAATTGAGAAATTTCAGTATGGCTGAGGTGCGGCTGGAGAGAAATCTTGGTCCAGAAATATACAAAAGAAGGAAGAGAGCAAGGGAGTGAAGGAGAGCATTAGAAAAGTCTCCTCTGAAAAAAAAAAAAAAAACAGTTCCAATACTTCCTGCTACCTAATATTATATACCATTCAAAATGTGTTTCTTTGATTCCTTTACCCGTTATCTCCCAGAGTCTCCCATTAAAATGCAAATGCATTTAGAAGGTATATTAATGCAAGCCCCTTTACTAGCAAATAACTTGGTGGATTTTAAAATAGCCGAGAAATAAAGGTGGAAATTTGCCAAAGAAAACTTCACCTATTTCACAGTTTTGCTGCGGGCCACCTCCACTCGTAATTATCATGCTCCTCAGTCTTCTCCCTGGGAGGAACTGTTTTTAATGTTTCAGTGCCAAGACCTTAAAGCAGGGGCTTCCAGGCTGGCTGGAAGCGAACAGTAGAGAAAATAGTATAAGCACACCCTCAATAGATTTCTACCTAATTCTGCAGACTCTAAAATGTGATTCCAAAATTTTCTGGGTAAACATCCAACTCTGGCCTTCTGAGATTCACCCATCACTAGTCTTTAATCCTTTCAAATCTTTGGAAATGATAATCATATCTTTCTTCCCTTGAGCTGTGAATATTGCATTTTACTTGGTTCATCGTAAATCAATTCTTCTGACACATAGGCGATGCCTATATAGCAGAGAGATTTACAATTGTATTGTTAATTTAGGGCAAGAGCGGTATACTTCCATATACACATTGGCCCCATCCCCCAACCAAAAAAAAAGGAAAAATCTAAATGGATTGTCAAGAAGAACAAGTGTGTCATATTTAAACAGGGTCTTCAATTCTAGATATCTAAATTGGTCATTAGTGGCTACCTCTTAACCTCAGTGTCTCAATAGGAGAAACCTTGAGATAGGTTGTGTAATTAGTTCAACTTTCTGGGGATCCACATTATTTCTTTTTCTATACATTTCAGCAGTTCTCCTAAGAATTCTGAGGCTAAATACAGACCAGTTTTTCTGGGCAGGAAGGAAAGCATAATAAGACTTATTGAGCAGATAAAGGAATGGAGAGGTGGAGGTCAAAGGATGAGAAAGAAGGACTCTGAATGGGTGGCTTTCGAGGATTGTCTTTAAACAGTGCTCATGATGATGCCATAGACACTTAGCTATATCATAATTCATCTCATTTTTTTTTCTTTGGTATAATGACTGATGAATTCAATCAAGAGAATCTTTTATGAGACTGAAAACATCCATTTATATTGGATGAAATTTGGATGAAACCGAGTTTAGTCTTCATATGTCTATGGCTACTTTTTTTCTCACACTGGGTAAGAATGCCCAGGATGATAGAAGAGAAGCTGAAATAATAAGAGTGGCATTTATGATATGCATTTTCTGTTTTTGAAACCCACAGCATGGTGGTAGAGATCACTAAGCCTTATTACACCTGATAAGATATAAAATTCTGTTTTGAAAAAACGAAATAAAACATGCAAAGAAAATAATTACTGAATTCATATTATTTTGCCTCACCCCCATTCTCCTTTACAAAATCCTTTGTAAAGGATTGCCTTTGGCCTTTGGCTGTTGACTTCGATCAAATGATCCAGAGAATTGCCAATTTTTTACTTTGTTATATGCCCATACAGACAGTCTAATTGGACCATATAATGAAATGTTTAAACATATCCTTACATTTTGCACAAAATGTAACCCCAAACCAATTCCACTCCTAGAACTTGGCCACTAGGGTATTTAAGGATGCACAACTGCAGCTGATGCAGAAGTTCTTTCCCAGATGTTCAATTTGACCTGAGGCAGCTCAATCAAAGTTTGTAAGGTTTCCAACATTCCTACTGGGAATTTTCAGAAAGGAAGGCATATGGATTATTCTGGCAAGAGGAAAATACAGACGGAAACTCTCGTGTAATGATTCTAGAACATGAAATCTCCTTAAGAATAAGTCAAATAACATTATTTGTAACAATAATATTGATAAACAATGAAAGGAAAAGTGTCAGTGCTTTTCAAGAAAATGAATCAACAATCTATAAAGCAACAGGAGGTGAGAGAAGTGAGGCTACCTGTTGAGGGCCAACGCAGAAACACACAGATAGGGGAGAAAAAGGAAATGCACACAAGGGGATAAAGCCATACGTAGTCAACTACACATGAGGAGTGAGATAGGCAGGGAGAAGTTCAGGGGGCAACTCTGCTCTGATAGGCTATAGCCCCCATCCCAAATAAATTGGCCTTCATTTCAAGCCTTTTTGTCGAGGTTGATGAAGTGAATGTCAAAATTATGAGGGGAGTAAAATCTAAATCTTATTTTGGATCTAATAAAATTCATCCCAACAATTACTTATTGGGAGTTTATCATGTGTTCCACAGTTTCCTGGACACTTCAGGGGAAGACAGGACTGTTAGCCTTTAGATCCAGTTCAAACATTAAAAATTAATAGAGGGTGGGCCACAGTGGCTCAGCAGGCAGAGTTTTTGCCTGCCATGCCAGAGACCCGGGTTTGATTCCTGATGCCTGCCCATGAAAGAAATAAATTAATAGAAATTTTGAACTAACACAAAATCAGTTGCTTTAATACTGTGTCATGCTGAAGGTAATGCAGTTATTCTGAGAAAGGGGAGATCAATGAAGGCTGGAAAAGAATGTAGGAGGTTTCATGAAGGGTAAAGACTGATCTGGGGTTGGAAGCTTAAGATCTTGTTAGCAGGAGAGGAGGGCAGAGAGCATTCTCCCCAAGTTCCAAATAGTAAGACCAGAATCAATAATTTTAGAAGGATCATCTAAAAGGGACGAGAATTACCTGCCTTGGGGAGTTATATTGAGTAGGAAAGACTAGAACAAGGGAAATAAGAGTGTGTGAGGGAGGCAGAATTCTAGAAATTAAGAGACTCAGAACTTTCAGAATTGTCTCATTCCCTATTTCATGATACTGTTGGGAGGTAATGACCTGATTCTTGAATTTATTACTGATCTTCACTCATTGACATTGCTTCCCCTTTACACACTTCAATCACTTCCCTTACTTCTGTGGAACCATCAAGATTCTGTGAGTATATACTGTGCTCTCCTGTGTGACACAGAGGACCCTGTTTCTTTCTGTTCCATCTCCCCTTAGTACAGGCCATCTCATGGTATTGTTGAAGATACTGGTACATGGCAGAATAAAGTGATAGCTTCAGGGGTTAGAAATGGAAGAGTTGGCAGATGAGTGGAATGTCTGCTTGGGAACCAGCCATGGCTCAAATCCAAGAAAAAAAATTATCAAGTCTACAGAGTCAATAAAGCTGAAAACTGAATCAGAGTCAAGAGGTTATAAGTGAGACTGGTGAGGGACACGGCAGGAAAGGAACAGAAATGAAAAAAGCAAAAGAAAGGCCACTAAGACATGTGCCATGGTTTGGTTTAAAAGCTTAGATGTTTATTTTAATTTAGAACTAGTCACATGTTCAAGGGAGAATAGAATCTTCTCAATTTTCTCTGATGAACATATGTCATAATTTTTAACAAGCACTTGCATAGTACTTCTTATTTTTGAGTTCATCGCTTTGAAACTGTGATATCATATACTCCTTGTTCTTCCTTTATTTCCCTATTCAAAGTGCATGGTTCCTATGCTAGACCCTCTTCCTATCATGCTTCTAAAATTCAGGTGTTGCATAATACTCTCTTGATATATGAGACCAGATATGGAAAGATTGCAAAGAAAGAAACCACCTCACTTTTGCCCATGTTTTTAAGAGTAGCCTTTTCCCTTTGTGCTCTCATTTCAATAAGTACAAGTCCCTTTTCTACTATATATCATGCTTCATATTCAAGTAAATATATGTGTGTTTATTTACACTCGTTAACTCTGAGTTCTCTGAAAGCATGAGCTATTTGTTAAAAGGAAGACTGACTATATGAATGAATTAATGAGTGCATGCACAAATGAATGTTTGTATCTACCCAAAAGATACAGAGAAGTCATTTATGGAAGTTTTTGACACATAAATCAGCAATGTAATACTCTTCAGAATTGTCTTTCATCTAATTTATTAACTTGAATCTTCAGTGCTTTCCTCCTATTACAGACCACCATCATCTATTGTCACAATGTCAGATGTTGGTCTCCCTTAATCTGCTTGTGGCTCCATCCAAGACTGCATCCACAGTGCAGATAGATTGTTTTCAAAGAGAAATATAGTTCTACCAAATCCCCCACCTTCCACCCCCCACCCCAGTTAAAACCTTCAGTGAATCTCCATTGCTTTTACTTTTTATTTTATTTTTTTGCATGGGCAGGCACCATGAATCAAGCCTGTGTCTCCAACATGGCAGGCAAGAACTCTGCCACTGAGCCACCATCACATCACCCTCTTCATTGCTTTTAGAATGAAGTTCAAAATTCTTATTGTGATTTAAAACAGTATTTTTTAAAGTATGGGGATCAACTCACATCTTAGTCTTCATCATGATGGAAGAGATTTTTTCTTCTCTGATCTTTCTATTTTGCTCCCATTTATTTACTTCCAAATACAATCACATAGTTTATTCACTATGTGTTTTTCATTTAAGCTTAATAGTAGCATATACTCTTATTAACAAACTTAAAATATGTGTTGTATTATGTTGACTGATAAAATCAAAACAAGCAAATTATGCTATATTAAATACTGGCTTAGTTTTGTGAGGAAGGAAAAAAAAAAGAAAAGAGGGAAAAAGAGAGGAGAAGAGAGAGGAGGGAAAGTTAAGGGGTGAGGGGAAGGGGAGGGGAGGGGAGGAAAATGATAATAGTTTAAGAGGATAGAAGCTTATTTCTCTATCATGAAACATTCAAGTTATAGTCCAGAAGGCTAGGGATGATGGAGGTGTTGCCATTCTCAACACTTCTGCCCTGTTTGGTAGTTCACCAGTTCTCAACATTTTTGAGCAGGTAATGGGAAAAGGAATCAAGAGAGTGCACATGAATTCTTTAAGAATTTTTCTTCTGACACTGACGCACGTCAGTTACCTCATCCTGATCAGTGCTTTGCCACATGGTCATAACTGGGAGCAACAGAGAGTGGAGAATATAATTTTTAGTTAGGTGGACATGTCACTGGCTAAAATTCTGTTACTATAAATTAAGTAGAGAATTGATCATAGGCTATAATTAGCCCTCTACTACACATTCTTTCCACACTGGAGATATTGATTAGTTTGGTTATGCTCAGGGCCATTAGCATCCCTCAGTTGCAAATTTAAATAGGTTTAACTTAATCTATACCTCCTCGTGGTGGAGAAAATGTTTCTTGACTCATTACTTCTGTGAGCTGAGGCCAGAAATTTCGAATGTAAGTTGTTTGAGGGTGAAGCTCAGAAGCCAACTCTCTAAAGGGCTTTTCTTTCCCCACATAAAGCATTGAGACATCAAAATCAAGCTCTAAATTATCCATTTTTTTTCCATATGCCACATTTAAACAATTCTTTCTAGAAATTTCCTTTTTTCAAAATCAGAGTTTATTTCATGACATTTTCAATAAAATTTTCACCAGTTATCCTAGTATTTTTTTTCCATTATAATTTAATATTTTCACTTGCTGTAAAATACCTGGTTGGAGAGCCTCTTTTGTTGCTCAGATGTGGCCTCTCTCTATAAGCCAGCTGTGCAAATAAACTCACTATCCTCCCTCCTATGTGGAACATAACTTCTAGAGGTGTAAGTCTCCCTGGCAGTAATGCGATATAACTTCCAGGGATAAGCCTGGTCCTGGCATCATTGCATTTAGAATGCCTTCTTGACCAAAAGGGAAAAAGACATGAAGCAAAATAGTTTCAGTGGCTAGGAGATTTCAAATAGAATCTAGAGGCCATTCTCTAGGTTACTCTTATGCAAGCTTTAGCCAGATATTGCAAACTACCACAGTATGCCAAACAGAATTCCTGAAAACTTAGACAGTGCCCTGGGGTCTATCTAAGTTTCTATAAAAGTTTATTTTTTCAGAAACTTAAGGTTTCTAGGTAGATCCTAAAAATGCAGAGGTACCAGTCTCTCCAAGAACATCAACCAATTTCATTCCTCCCCCATAAAGGCAGCACCCCTTTCCAGCATGAAGAATTTAATGTGGTCATTATCCAGATATCCCTGAAAATTGAGAGAAAGATCAAATGAAAGAAAGGAAGTCTAATTGAGAAATCAGGATTTGGCAAATGACTGTGACTACTGACTCGTTATATAAATATTTCTTTCTAATGTCTAGTGTTTTAGAATAGCCAGAAGGAAATATCTGAAGATATTAAACTGTAATCCAGTATAATCTGTACCAAAGATTATCATGATCTTTGATAATGATTGTGTAACTATAATGCAAAATAAAAAAAAAACCTCAATTGCCCATGCTTGTATGGAGCTGCATCTGGATGTTTTATTCTGTTCCACTGATATGTATATACTAATATATATATATATATATCATTAGTATATATTAGTATATGTATCAGTGAATATGCATGTATATATATTAATACAATACACCACTGTCTTTATTAACCTACCTCTATTGTAAGTCTTAAAATTTGATAGAGTGGAATACTAGTGGTCAATAAGAGGGAGGAATAAGGGAATAGGATTTTTTTTTTCTTTTTATTTTTTTGTAGTAATGCAAATGTGGTAAGAATGATCATGGTGATGAATGCACAATTTTGTCTTGATACTGTGAACCATTGGTTGTATACTTTAAATGGATTGTATGGTGCACAAATATATCAATAAAGTTACATAGAAAAATGCCTAGTGATATTTTACATTTACTTTTCTCTCCATGTTGAAGCCTCATTTAAAAGCCTCATTTTAATTGAGAATTTCTAATATAAAGAAGAATAAGCAAACTAGCTTTAATTGACATTTTTAATTTATTAAACTTGTTCTACCATTATGTGCTGGTTTGAAAAGATGTATGTCCCCTAGAAAAGCCATGTTTTAATCTAAATCCCATTTTGTAAAGGCAGAATAATTCCTTTTCAATACTGTATGTTTGAAACTATAATCAGATCATCTCCCTGGAGATGTGATTAAATCAAGAGTGGTTGTTCAGCTGGATTAGGTGATGACATGTCTCCACCCATTTGGGTGGGTCTTGATAAATTTCTGGAGTCCTATTAAGGAGGAAACATTTTGGAGAAAGAAGATTCAGAGAGAACAGAGAATACTGCCGCACCACAAAGCAGCAAGTCCACGAGCCAGCGACCTTTGGAGATGAAAAAGAAAAACGCCTCCCAGGGAGCTTCATGAAACCAGAAGCCAGGAGAGAAAGCTAGCAGATGACGCTGTGCTTGCCATGTGTCCTTCCAGATAAGAGAGGAACCCTGACTGTGTTCACCATGTGCCTTTCCAGATGAGAGAGAAACTCTGACTGTGCTCACCATGTACCCTTCCACTTAAGAGAGAAACCCTGAACTTCATTGGCCTTCTTAAACCAAGGTGTCTTTCCCTGGATGCCTTAGATTGGACATTTCTGTAGACTTGTTTTAATTGAGACATTTTTTCGACCTTAGAACTGTAAACTAGCAACTTATTAAATTCCGCTTTTTAAAAGCCATTCTGTTTCTGGTATATTGCATTCTAGCAGCTAGCAAACTAGAACACATTATAAAAGAGAAAATATAGACTCCACTTTAGTTTTCTAAATCCAATTTAAAGGTATAAAAATATAGTGGAGTAATTGAGCAGAACACAGTGGAAAATTTTTTTAATCTTACCTCATATGCATGACCTTATGGAAAATTAGAAGAAAAAGTACCACACATTACATGTACCTTTATGAAATGTATTGTTTAGTTAGGATAATAGAATCAACTTTTCACTTAACTGTTAAACAACATGACAATATAGTACGTGACTAAAGTCAAATTTTATGTAACGTACAATAAATACTTATAAGTATTAGTAGAAGAGGAACTCCTAGAAAGCAAACTCTGTGTCCTGTTTCTCCATATGGTGTCATGTACTTAGTAGTTGTACAACAAATGTTTGCTGAATGCATTAACATTTTCTGCCATGAGTTGTGACATTAAAATGGCTGGCCCTACTTTGAATGGAGATGACAGAAATAATGGGCAGTAGTATTGTGCACTTGTTTCAGTATCAAAAGTGAAGAAAGGAAAAGGTAAACATTAAATGAGAAATTGGAAAGACTACACTATGTCAAACTAAGTGACTCAAAGTATTGTTATAAAACGTTCTCTTCTGCTGTCCCACCCAGTGTTCAGAGCTGCTAACTTCTGTGTGTTGTGGACTTTTGACAAGGTGAGATCAGAGGGAAGGCATTCCTTAATGAAATGCAAAGGAGAGCATATTAGGATATGTATAGTCACTCCTGCATCTTCAAATCTCCTCATAGTAGCAGATTTCCCTAAGTATATAGAAAGAAGGTGCTGAGTTTGGGGGAAAAGAAAGAGTTTGCTCTAGTTGGCCTCTGAGTGCCATGTCAGTAGAACACATTAACTTTTCCCAGTGCACTCAATTGCCCTGTCCTTCACAATTGCATCACTAGGCTGAAAAATGTGATTTTCATAGAAATGTTCAATTTTGCAGCTTAGAGACTTTGTGAAGGGGAAAAATATCATTTTTGCACTTAAATGGCTCCTCAAATTGCTCACTTCAGAAAGTTAAAATTGGCCCTGAAAATAATGACACTGGACCAACACGTGTTGGAATATTTTTTAACCCTTTTATCTTTAGCTACTTCTGCAGTCCTTTGATTCTCTACTCCACATCAAACATCTAAACAAGAATGTAATAAAGCCCTTCAAGCTTCTAACTTTTCTATCCTCCCCCCAAGTAATTCCAAATATCTGGATACTTTTTTTATATCCGTATTTGTCATATCCAGATTTAGTATCAGATTTCTGCTTTTTAATTTTCATTTGGCTACTTGAAAATGAATAAAATTTTGACACTGAACTCCACGTATTAGTACTATAAAGTACCATGGATATTTTCTCCTGAAAGAAAGGCTGCTCCTAGGCTGGTACCCTTCATTCCCCTTCCAGCCACCAATGATCCCACCTCATTTGCATTCTCAAGTTTTCCAGTCTCCCAAACCCTTGTGGAAGAGCTTCCCTTCTGGATGTTTGAAGAGTAGGATAAAACAGAAAGGTTTAGTCACACATATTTAAAATTGAAGTTGCAAGAGGCATCACATCAGAAGAAAGGCTATATATTTATCCTTTTTTTAAATCATTGAGTGTTTCTGAAGTTCTCTTTGACAGCTTATTGTGGGACCCCATTGAATATTCTAATGCTGTGCCTAGTTAATCTTCTGATGTAAACAAATATTTAGCTTTCAAATCTCCTTCACTATCTGACAGAAGTTTAAGTATGAATATCAATTCATCTGTTAAAAGCAACCATCCGAAATAGTGCAAAATACCCCCAATACATGAAACCCCATGGCTTGATGGATTCTTTTCATTTTTTCCTTATCTCTTTCAATCAAGATCAGTTCAGACAATTCTCATTGTCTGATGCTGTGGGAAGAAACAAAAGGGGATAAAAACACAAATCTTTTTCCAAATGGGATTTACTATGTCCTGTAACTGGTAAACCACCCTTGCCTTCCCATTTTTGCCTTATATTATTATTTATATTTTCAAATTTTATTTTATGGTGAAAAAAAATCCTGCCTATCACTTCACCTACTCTGTCTCTATTCCCATTAATGAGCAGTTATTCAACATAGACCATGTGCGATACACTTTTTTGTGTAAGTAGGAACTCAAAGATATGCTAGATATAGTCACTGTCTTTAAGAAGCTTGCAATTTAATAGGAAGAAAAGCACCTGATTACATAATTTAGGAATTGAAAAAAGAATAAAAATCATTTAGTTGGTATTCTTAAACTTCTGATAAAATCAATTGCCATACTTATACAAATAGTTTCCTGAGCCCTCCTGAACTGGAGGTTGTTTTTCACCTTTTGAGTGCAGGTCAGGTTGCTGGTGCATTCATCTCACTTTAAGTATCAAAGATATAAGACATACTGAGTCTGATTTTGTAGGAAAAGGATCAGAAAAACTATATTTTTCATAAGGACCTCAGGTTTGATCATGCTTGGTTCAGTAACTCTGATCTCATTTTTATAGGTTAGAAAAAAATAGAACAGTTTGATTAAATCAGTATATCCCAAAGCCAACTTCAGATTAAGGTGGCTTTTCAAAAACCTTTGCTTTTCCCTATTGAATCACACTTTCAGGAGGTGGCCCAGAACTTGCACTTTTGAAAGCTTCTCAGCTGATTCTTATGCATAATCAAAGGCTGGGAACCTCTAGCTTTAGGATTTGCCCAAGTTTAATATAGAAAGTTTGAGGTTTAACAGAGGTCTTCTTTTTTATCATATAGAGAGGTGGTGTGTTACAGTATCTGAAGTTCATGGAATTATGTGTGAATCATTGCTCACTTTTATAATTGCTACTAAGTGTGGTAGTCATTGGTGCTGCTCTCCTTCTGGTGACAGAAGGGCCCTGTGTTTTTGGGTTGGGTCAGATGGCAAGTATTTCTTGTAGGGGAAGGAGAAAGGAGAAAGTGAAATGTCAAAGCTATTCACAGCACTTTTGTGTGCCCAAGGAATGAGACCTAGGGTAGATTGACTGCTTCAGTTCACCTAGTATATTATTAAATTTTCATAAATATAAGGTTGAGTTGAGTTGAAAGTAGAGAGCTAATCTGCTATGGATAATCAAGGGACAGGAACTGATTTGGAGCAGTTATAATGTGCTAAAAAGATGGAGTCCCCATAAGGGAGAAGTATGGGGGTGAGAAGAGAAACAGGTCTAGGATAAAGAAATGGGGGTGGGTGATAGGAAAGAATTGTATAAGAAAGAGTCAAGAAAAAATATGAAAAGCTGGAGCCTACAGAATGGTAAGAATGGTAAAGCAATTAGCAGACTAAAAGGGTGTCTAAGAAGAGGAAGGATCCATTTCTAAGTATTTCATATATCTGCCACATAAAATTCTAAAACCTTGAGTATAGGCACGTTCCCTACCCATGTGTATGTACGTGTGTATTTAATGGGTATTTAATTGGATTCTTGAACCAAGAAATAAGCTCTAGAAACTTGGAAATATTTATAGAGGTATATAACTGAGTACAAAGTCTTTACAAAATTGCAAGAACTGAAAATTGTCTTTGATGCCTGTCAAATTCTTGTAAATTACCACTCACCATCACCTATAGATCTACCTCTTTTCCTTCTTGTCATATCCAGGACAAACACGTGTACGATCATCTGTTTTTTAAGATTTCATTTCCTATTGTTCTTAACCAATCCTTTTTTGCTTTATTTTGTTTTGGTTGTTGGTGGTATGTTGGTATTACTCTTCCAAGGGCATTTTCATATTGGGAAATTAATAAACCAATTAATAATTACAGCATAAGGATTTCTTTTTCTTATTTTAGGCAGCTTAAGCTACAGCCACTAGACTCAGTTGCATCCCTTTGTCTGAGGTTAGGTTAGACACCTGCTAAAATCCCTTCTAAATTTCCAATTCTAGGTTCTAGTATACTGAATACTCTATAACATAGTGCAGAATAAAAATTGAGTTAAGTTAAAAGAAGTGATCACCCAACAAATAGTTATTATGTTTCTACCACGTGCAAGACACTAGGATTCTCAACTCACACCTTGAGGTCAGCTGCTTTCCCTAGTCACTTCCTGCTCTCAGAGAGTATGAGCTAGGCTTGGTGTCAGGAAGAACTTTACTAAGAGAAAGTTGTCAAAAAAAAGGACCAAACAAAAACAAACAAACAAAAAACATGCTAAATGTTAACTCCTCACAATTTGCTCAACTTTGGCTGTTCTTGGAGCATATTCTTAAAGTTTCGTGGTGACTTCCCCTCTTCAGGTGTCAGAGTGTCAAGGAAGAATCCCACTGACTGACTCACGAAACACATTACCAGAATCTCTATTTTAACAGTTAAGGCCACAGAAGCAATTTGTACTTTATTTAGAAGTTTATTGCATTTTGATAATTGCTTTTTCCCTTGAACTGTAGAGTTTTAAAATATAATTTTGATGACTATAAAAGGGAAAAAAATCCATATAACTTTAAGAGCATTTTTAAAGCTTTTAAAGTCTACTAAAGTGAAGTAACCCAAAGTTACCTTGTTGAGTCGTTTCAAGTTACCATGACAATCATTTTTTTTTTAACTCTCTTCATCCAAGGAAAAGAATCAACAGAGATGTTCTTTTCATATAGAATATCCTGTCCAGGAACAGTTTCTGAAGACAGAAGGATGGGAACTGAACATCAGATAGCTCATCCATGAGCTTGAGAGGGATCTGTTTGTAGGCACACAGATAAACAGTGGGTCGAAGGTGCTCAAATTCATAGAACCCAAACATGCTAATGATAACCCAATGTTAATCAAACATCCAATAAAATAAATTTAGTAGGCATGTTTTCCTGTGGGTGGTCATTTTCCTATCAAGAAAGTCCATATGGGTCATTAATCAGAAGCATAAACTTGTGTAAAACCATTATGAAAATAGTAACTTAGACCACCAATTCCGTATGGATTACAAAGAGCTTTACAGGTTGGAAATATTTGCTTTATTTAGATCTAACCAGTTTCCCAAAACAATGGTGATTTAAGACACTATGTACCATCCTAGCATGTTTCCTGGTATTGTTTTTGAATTTTTCCCCAGCCAGATCTGTAGTAGAGATATAATTAAATGACCCAGTGTTTGGTTAACCAATACAAATGTTGGTTAGCAAACAATCTGAAAATCAAAAGAACAGTTATTTACTTTTCCATAACACTTTATTTTGGTCAAATATTTTCACACTTTTTAAATTTGACTATCATCACGGTCCTTTATGTGATTATAACTTCTGTCTTTGGAAGAGGACGCCAAGTTAGCACAAATGTTTAGAGACTTCCCAGGATCACATAATTAGGCATATTACCTACTTTATCATATAAAGCCAGAATAGAACCCAGGATTATTCATGCGGGATTTAAGTTAGGAGTACCAATCACAACACTGATGAGGCAAATTATCTTCCAGCAGAAATGACCTATCTTCGTCTCCATCAATGAATACGAAGTTTCAGTTTTGTGCGACTTGTAAAGTAGAAATTATAAGATGCAGTGGGATAGGAGACATTCTTCCACAAATAACTCATATTTGAGTGAAATAGGAATTTCTGGGGAAGGGACAGTTCATAGAAGACTCTGTGAACTGGATTTGGAAATGTTTTTCCTTTTTCAGCACAAGTGATCTGTCCTTTGTATCCCATCTATTCAAGAAATCCATGGATGCTGGATCCATAATGGGTGATACAAAAATTTAGGTTAATAGCAGTAACTCATTTATCTAATGCTGTTTATTTTCAAAGTGCTTTCAGTTTTTAATAGTATTTGATGAAACATGCCAGTGACGTTGGCAAGGAGAAATTTGTAGTGTTTTGACAAGAGCACTAATTGAATGACAACATTGTTTTGTAAAACTGAATACCTTATAAATAGTATAAATCTTATGTACATGAGTATCCTAAAAGAACAGTAATAATCCAGTACAAAGCTTCACTTGAATATGGTAAGTACATGCATAAGTGATGTGTGTTATCTTCAATTTAAAGATGAATAGACAAAAGCAGTTAGAAAAGCAGGCTTGCTTTCTTGAAGAATTTAGTGCAGAACCAGCACCAGATTTCTTGAAGCTTTGAATCTAAGATAACAAAGGACAACCACACTTCATTATACTGTGTCCCCTAATGTCTCTCTCAGAAGCAAAATCATTACTAGATGGGCCACTTCTTGTCATTTCTGATAAAAAGCCATATCCCATTGGCATAAAATGCTTTTTTTCCCTCTATGAGTTTTGTGGAAGCATTTTTCCTCTTTGCATCATAAGGTTGTTCAATATTGTATTGGGAAGCACTTTGAACTCCTGCGAAGATAAGTGCTATTTAATTGCAAAGTGTTATTAGTCCTATGACTGTCATTATGTGCACCAGCACAATTTTACAGTTAATGCATTTCAATATTACTGCTGTTGACATCCTTCACTTTTTTTTTTTAACTAGCTCAACAGCAGAATTGGATATCTCAGGGGACTGGTTATTGGAAATTGGATTCAGAGTCTCTTGCTTCTAGGTCTTTAATATATAAATGCATTGCTATTTTACCCCATGTTGAGTGGTATTTTAGTAGCATCAACGCTATCCTTGTGCATGATTCAACCCTGCAACATTACACATCAGGTCTACTTAATGAGAAAAGATCAATTTACAGAGAGATGTGGTTCTTATCCAGACTTAATGATTACAACATTTTACCTGCAAAAATAATTTATTACACTAATTGTATCCCACTTTCCTTCTTTCTTTATATAGGAGTCATTTGCAGTTAAAATGTATAATCCATACTTGCTAAACCGACTCATATGGTGTGACCTTTTAGGTTCCTACTTCCCTCCACTCACTGTGCTCCATGAGTAACTCCAAATGCATAGCCACTACTAAGATACAGCTGTTTTAGGTTTCTCATCTGTTGACAAGAAAGGCAGTGACACATGTAAAATAATCGGGTATTCTTTCCCACTTTGGCCATTAAAACCTCAGTTTTTTGCCAAACTTCAAATTCTATGCTGCTTCCATTATCTCCCTCTTAGCAATTATTCTCTAAATTGTCAAACTCCTTCTTTTCCAACACAAACTGCAGTTGGCTGTCTGGCTTAGGAGTAAAGATAAGGAGTTTGTATTTGGGCCTGAGGGAGGTAGAACTTTTGGCAGAAAGAAAACATTTATGAAACTAAAATATCAAATGAGCTGAAGAGATAAATAACTATTTTAGCTATCAAAACAAAGCTATGGTTGAGAAACACTGTTTTATTTTTGAGATTGCTGTTTTTTTCTGTCTATAAAAATATATGCAAAACCCAGAAATATACATCTGGTCAAGCAAAAACATATAGGCAGAGTCAAAATATACTTTTGTAGTTAAAAAGAATTATGGCATGTGACTTTCTTATAGGAATTTTAAACTCAAATTATGTTATTTAATTGTTGGTATACATTTAATACAGTTTAGTTTGATTTGATTCATCACACGTTCAGTGGTCAGCAGTCAAGTTCATAGCACAGCACTTACCACCTAAGTACTGACCATCTAATGTACTTACCATCTAAGACCTCAACACATCATTGGGTAAATAGACATATATACATTAAAAAAAAAAAAAAAGAGGCAAATGACATGAGCTAATAGATTGTATTGCTCAAAGTGTTCTGTCAAATCATATATCACTATAGAAATTCAAAGCAGTATTGTTATGAAATAAATTATGCAGCAAAAGCTGCATAAAAATCATACCTAAATCATACTTCACGTGTGATTTATATTAGCCTTGGGAGGCAGAAGGGAAGCATGCACATTTCTTTCAATTGTTAAGGATCTGCTGGACTTGGATGCTTCAGATATGGGAGGATGACCATTGTCTTAGGTTAGTTGCCCCAGAAGTGAAAACTGGGAAGAGGATTCAAGTGCACAGAATTTAGTTGGGAGGTGCCAGAGTGGGGAAGTGGTAAAGATGAAAGAAACCAGTAAGCCTAGGAGGTGATAGAGTTTAAATCTGCAAGGAAACATTCTTTGGTATTGTTCTATCCAAAATGGCTCCAAAGAGCCATTGGTTGAAGACATTTTGGGGGAGGATATTGATTCCTGAACACTTCTGACCTGATATGGAGAAGCCTTTCAGAGAGTCCTAGGGGGAAAACAAACAAGTAAGCAAAAAAATCTCAGACACAGAGAGGCAGTTTAAAGTCTGTCAGAACAACAGAAATGATGAAACTTGAAGCCTATGTGTGAGACATGTATAACCTCTGCTGAGAGATTTCAAACAGAAGAAAAAAGTTGATCATAGGAGATGATGAAAATATGAGAAGTTACGTAGAGAATCATTCAGGTAAGTACGTATCAATAAGTAAGGTAGTTCTTCTATATGGAGGTCCTAGAAGTCATGGATTCAAGGTAGAAAATGTCACACAGTTTTCCAGAATCTGTCTGAGGTAGATGCAAACTTATGCCCATGAATCAATTTTTTAAAAAAATCGTATTTAGCATATAGTACGGTGACAGATTATGCTGCACAGTCTCTATCATATTGCCTGAATTTGAGGGGGCAGAGGGAAGAGAAAAATCTGTGTTGGCTAGAGTAAACTGAGAAATTGTTTTGAAGAGGGCAAGAGGATGAGTTGTTCTTTAGAGAATGGTTATATCCCTATGAATATAAAATTCTGGAAGAAATTAATCAGTTTCTGAACAATTGCAACATTTAAGTAGGCAATTGATCATTAAAGAAATGAAAGTGGTTAAGAAAACCTCCCCTATCCAAAAGGTGCTAGAAACGATGATGAGTTTTACCAAACCTTTGGGAATAGATAGTTCCTATTTTTTACACTGTTCAAGAGAAGGGAAAAAAGAGGTAAATTCTGCAACTTTTTTTCTGAGTCTTGTTTAACATTGGTAGAGAGAAAAAAACAGCTAAGAACAGTCTAAGAAAATAGTATTGTATTATTTCACTTATGAATATAGACGTAAAATTTCTAACTAAAAAGTTAAATAACCAAGCTCCACAAAATATTTAATAATGGTACATTATAACTACATATAAAATAGGAGATATTAGTTATGTAAATATAATATAATCACAGAGGAAGGATAATAAACTATGATCATATCAATAGATACAGAAAATATATATATGATAAATTCCAACGCAATTTGTAATTTGTAATGGGAGTAGAAGAGAACCTTCCTGATACTATAAAAGTTACCCAAAATAAAACTTTCTCTAATATAAAAAAATAAATCCCTTTCAGATGCAATTATTATTATTTTTAAACTTTTTTATTGTATAGTATAACATATATACAAAGCAAAGAAATAAAAAACAATTTTTCAAAGCATTCTTCAAAAATGGCTACAGGATAGATCCCAGAGTTTGTCATGGGCTACCATACACTCCTCTCATACTTTTCCTTCTAGCTGCCCCAGAATATGGGAGGCTAGAGGGCTTAAATACTTTTTTATCATCACAACTGACATTTTTTCCTTCTTTTTTTTTGTGAACAATAACATATATACAAAAAGCTATAGAGTTCAATGCACAGCACCACAATTAGTTGTAGACCATATTTCAGAGTTTGACATGAGTTACAATTTCACAATTTTAGGTTTTTACTTCTAGCTTCTCAAAAATACTAGAGACTAAAAAATATATCAATTTAATGATTCAGCATTCATATTCATTTGTTAAGTCCTATCTTCTATGTATAATTCCACCATCACCTTTGATCTTTCCATACCTCTCTCTGGGGTTGTTTGGGCTATGGCAATTCTAAATTTTTCAAATTGGAAGGGTCTGTCACTAACATGGGATAGGGAGATGGAATTATTTGATGTTCTGGAGAGGCTGGATTAGGTTGCAGGACTTACTTGGACCAGGGACCCATCTGGAGGTTGTAGGTTTCCGAAAAGTTACTCTAGTGCCTGGAACTCTTGTGGAGTCTTATATATTGCCCTAGGTGTTCTTTGGGATTGGCTGAAATGGTCCTGGTTGGAGTTTGGCAGATTATGACAGGTAGCAAGGTCTATCTGAAGCTTGTGTAAGACTGACCTCCAGAGTAGCCTCTCGACTCTGTGAACTCTCTCTGCCACTGATACTTTATTAATTACTATACTTTTTCCCCCTTTTGGTCAGGATGTAATTGTTGAACCCATGGTGCCAGGTCTGGATTCATCCCTAGGAATCCTCTCTCATGTTGCCTGGGAGACCTTTACCCCTGGATGTCATGTCCTATGTGGGGGGAAGGGCAATGATTTCACTTGCATAGTTGGGCTTAGAGAAACTGAGGCCACATCTGAGCAACAACAGAGGTCCTCCAGAAGTAACTCTTAGGTATGCCTATAGGTAGTCTAAGCTTCTCCGTTACCTACATAAGCTTCACAAGAGTAAGCTTCATGATTGAGGGCATAGCCTATTGATTTGGGTATCCTTAAAGTTTGACACAGTATCAGGGAATTCCCTGATGGCAAGGTTTAATAGTTCCATAGTCTTTCTCCTCTCCTTCAGGGGATTTTGCCAGTACCTTTTGATTATTTGCTTAATATTCTCTAGGATGTTTCCAGGCAGTACAATAATCTATACAGGATTAAAGGACCTCTTTCTTACTCTGTGCTTCCTGTGTTTCAGTTGCTCAAGTGAGCTATATAGATAGGTTGAATTAGATTATTCAGTACAGAAAATTTCAGTTCCAGATCAAACAAACCTTTCTTCCATTGATCTCAAAAAGTACATATGGTTCTAAAATATAGAAATCCTAGAATGAGCTGGGACTCAGCATCAAGGAAATGAGAAAACCTTCTAGACCAAAAGGGGGAAGAGAGAAATGAGATAAAATAAAGTGCCAATGGCTGAGAGACTTCAAACAGAGTCAAGAGGTTACCCTGGAGGTTATTCTTATGCATTATATAGATATCACCTTTTTAGTCAAGGTATATTGGAGAAGCTGGAGGGAAGTGCCTGAAAATGTAGAGCTGTGTTTCAGTAGCCATGTAAAAAAAGTAATAATAAAATATAGACCCTAGCTTCCTTACCTCTATGTTCTGAGTTACTTTAACCACAACCTGTTTGGCTTCATTCTTACCTATAAATATCAGGTTATATAAAACAGCCTCTCAAAATCCAGATATCATAATCACCACTGCGGATTTAATGTGTCTGCTCTAAAAGCTTACCATCTAGGCCCCTGTTTTCTTATAAGCATTTTCTAAAGGTGACCATACCATTGTTGCTTTTTTGATCCTGGCTTATTTTGTCTCACAAAATGACCCACATGTTCATTCACGTTGTTGCATGCCTAATGACATTGTTCCTTTTTGTAGCAACACAACCTTCATTCATAAGTATACACCATCATTTACCAATCTACTTCTCCATCAGTGCATCCTTCAGCCCCCTGCATTCATTGGGCATCATGTAGAGGCCAGAGTCCACTGTCCATCAACACTCTCAATGTTAGTTAATTTCATTGTTCCCAAGAGATAGAAAACCAATAAACAACCCCTCACCAAATAGCAAATCTAAACCTCCACTTAACTCTTGTCCCTCACCCCATTATTTACCTGTTGTTATGGTAGTGCTGATGGTTTTCTTTTGAACATAGCTCATAGCATGCAATAGCAGTTTTCCCCCTGTACCCTGGACTTAAACACTCTTTATACAAGATTCATATCTTTGAAGTAGTTCTTACAAGAACTCATTCATATTTCTAGTGTGAGTCAGTGGGACATGTAGGTCTATAGAACCCCAATAATTTTAAAAAATGGATCAAGACAGAACACCAGCTACCACCATCATTATTCAACATATATTCTGGCTAACATGATAGAACATGAAAAGGAAATAAAATGTATTAGGATTGTAACATAAAAGTTATATATAGTCCATCAACTGGAATCATTCCATCAAATGGAATGATTATGCATCCAGAAAACCAAACAAAATAAAACTACAAAACTACTAAGAGAATAAAAGACTAGAGATTCCATAAAATCTGTATATTAGCTACTCACAATAACCAATTTAATAAAATAATAAAAAATCATCCAGGATAGTGAGAAAAGTATAAAGTGGTTAATATTTAACCTACTAAAATATAAAATAACTTTTAGGCCAAATATTTTAACAAACAAACAAAAAAGATAGAAGAGTGGAATAAGTACATTGCAATATAGGTGCTACCCAAGTTCATATATAGATTTAATGCAATTTCTAAACATACTCCAGCAAATTTGAGGTGTGGGGAATTTGTTAAATTCATTAAAAAAAATATAAGGAAGAGTTTAAGGAGCATAAGGACAATTCAGAAACAGAAAAGCAGAAGTGGTTTATTTAGAAAGACATGAAGAATCAGATACTAACATATTTCAAAGCCATTACAATTAATACCATATCATAAAGACAATTTTGAGTGGACCAGGAAGTCAATTAATGGAGTTATGAAAACGTGAGTCTTTTCAAATTAGTGTATGATTTTGATCATGACATAAATCACTGTGTAAAGGCTAGATCGTTTCATAAGTGGCATTGGGAAAAGTTGATTCATTATGTGGGGAAAATAATCTCTGTCTTCCACTACATAAAGAAATCTACATGTATTCTAAACTTGAAGGGTAAAATGATAAATTATTGAACTTAAGTAGGAAAGAGTGTCTTCATGATCATAGAATAAAGGATTTCTTACAGCAAACATTAAAAGCAGAAACCATAATAGAAAGTAATGATGAATTTTATTAATTTAGAAATGAAAATTTTCTATCCACTTAAGAATACCACAAAAAAATAAAGGTACTGAAATTTGAAGAGCACAGGTACTCCAAAGCCCTGAGCGGGTCATAAATATATCCACCCAGATAAACACCTCCAGAGTTCTTTACCACTGCCTTCCACCAAAAAGTGGGTGGAGGTGTAGGGAGGTTAACTATTAGGATAGAATTGTCTGAGAACACCATATTTAATATAATGTCATGTTCAGTAGCCTGGGCTTCGACATCACTCAGACCTAGGGTGAAGTACTCATTCTGTTCCTTAGAAATGAAGAGAAAAGAGATGGAAAGCATCTCTTTTAGCAGCCAACATATTATAATGTCTAAATATTAGGTATTCTCACTATATAATAGAGTGTCTCTCACAAGTGAAATAATAAAATGTCCAATATATGTAACATATTTTACTCCTGCCATCCCCCAGTTTCTTCCATCATTCCCTTTCTCTATTTCACTACCTGCTGCTTCCTGACTCTTTTCTTCCTTCAACCTGAAAGTCACTGTGCTAGGAGATATAATCATCAGCAAGGCAGTTATGATAACTTCCCCAAGGAACTTTAGATAGCTATTTAATATTAATAGTAATACTAACACTAATACTATTAATAATAAAGTAGGTAATGACAGCAGTAAAATATGCAGTAAGGAATATGTTGACAAAAAGTAAGATGTTGAAGTATGAATTTCACAGATTATGAAATTTGGGTTTACAAAAGTAGACCTAGCTTCCCAAACCCATAATTCTACTGGTTACAAAAAATGAAATATTATCAAGTCAGAGTAAACTCATTCATTCCTTTTAATTGCAGTCTCTTTGAGGTAGAAATCACATGGATTACATAGGGTTTACTCCTTCCCCTTTACCTTTCTCTTCTCTCCAAGATTGGGGAAGGTTCCAAGGATTAGAAGAGTACTATCACTGTAGTATCATCTGAGATGTAAGAATAACTAACAACAATGAGCACCATAAAAATTATGTTGTGATGTTCATTGAACGTTTATTATCTTACCTTTGCTGTTATACATGATTTATGTGTATTCATACTTTTCGTTTTCACACCAATGCAGTGAGATGCATACTGTTATTCTGCATGTACCGATATGAAAGCCCTATTGGTCGTCGGCCTCTACTCTGATTGTTTCCGCATGGATTTTCAGTCTCCCTCTCTGCTTCCCAGGCATCAGGCACACATGTCTCCCTCTACCCTTTTCACCCTAGCCCTGATTACTGTTCAGTTCTGCTGACATGTTCTTGGACACTTCTGCATCCACTAAAAGTGGGAGGAAGTTTTGGATATTATCCCAAATCACAATGACACTCTGAGGCAAATCCTAGTCATCATGCTGGGTAATTATTTCTCATCTTGAAGGCGTCATGCCAGCATTAGGATATATGACTTTTCTTACTGAAAATCCTAATTATAACAAGGAGCTGAATACCTCCTTATTCCTATAGTGATTACTGTGTCATTTAGAATCTATGCATATGAGGGTTAGTAACTGGAGGATAGACATACCCTAAGTAGAAAGAACCTCCTCCTCTCTGCCTGTCTCTTATATGGATGGTTCTTCTGTGCATAGGACCAAAATTGCTGTAGATCTTTAAGTCAGGAGGATCCTTTCTCCTTCATTTCTGAAGGACTGAAACGTCCACAAAAGGGTGCTGCTCAGTGTTTCTCAAAGTAGCTTTATTTTCTGAAGGAGAACTAGAAGGCAGCAAGCATGGTCACCAAAGAATGACTTTGAATTGGCAATACAGGGGGAAAAGCACATTTCATTGGATAAAAATTTCACTGGAAATATGAGTTGGGGATGGTTTTATAAAGGAGTGCCTGTCAGTTACACTAAGGGACTAATAAGCTGATTTCCATCCACTGGGACAAAGAAGAAGGAAAGTAGAATGAATCACCATTTTCCACTCTAACAATGACAGTTGGAAGACTGTTATGACTCTTCCGATGATTATAATTTCCATTTCGATGGGCTCCTTTTCCAAGACATCTAAAGTATTTTACAAGTGATTTTTGCCATCCATCCTCATGTCTCAAAGAGAGGCGATTCAAATATTCACATCCTTATTTCATAGGCAGCGAACGTGTCTGAAGGTTTCTGAATACGCTGCGCTTTTTCCAAAGAAATTTTTAATAACGAAACTGAAGCGTTCAATCATATCTAGGGAGAAAAAGAAAGGCAGACAGAAGCATAATATGTGGACACAAAATCCCCTACAAGCTTTCATTGTCTTCTTATAACCCATCTTTTGAAGAGCAGAAAATTAAAGTCTAAAAATAATATGTTCTGTATGTATATATGTATATATATATTACATTGTGACATTTAAATTTATCAGTTCCTCTTGAAATTTAGTCTTAATGCACTTCTCTGATTCAGATGCCATTCTTTCCTCTCTCATACTGTGATATTTATTATTTTTCCTTTTGTATCTAACGTCTTGGACCATCCGAGTATGCAGCAGATCCTCTGTATTTAGGTATACTTACAGAGTGCACCTGATGCTAACATCAGCTGTGGGGCAGAATCTACAAAGTCATTCAGTGCGAGAAGGTAACTGAAGATCTTCATCAAGAGGAGGGGGATTTCCTTTACATGGTGAAGATTTTCCTGTTTGTGCAGCTTTCTTCTCGTTTAATATGTTATTGCATGATGGTCTTGTCTCTCTCTGCCAGTTTTTCTTTGCAAAAGGAGGCTACCTAGCAATTATAAGTGGAAGGTAGAAAAATGGCTCCCCAAAGACAGCTGCATCCTAATCCTTGTAATTTTTTAATCTGTTACATTACGTGGCAAAGGAGAATTAAGGTGGCAGATGAAATTAAAGTTGCTAATCAACTGATCTTAAAATAGGGATATTACCCTGAATTATTCAGGTGGGTCCAATGTAATCACAGGGATATTTTAAATGGGAAAGAGGAATGCAGAAGAGTCAGCAGCAGTATGATGCCTTATAGGAAAGGCTTAACCAGCCATTGCTGACTTTGACTTTCCAAGAGCCACGGAATACCAGCAGCTTCTAGAAGCTGGAAAATACAAGAAAACTGATTCCTCCTCAGAGTTTCCAGAAATAATACAGCCCCATTAACATCTTCATTTTATTTCACTGAAACCCATTTCAGACGTCTTACCTCGAACTGAAAGATAATAAATTTGTGCCGTCCCAATCTACTAAATTGTGGGAATTTGCTACAACAGAAATAGGAAACTAAATAAATGTTTAGTAGATAATCTAATGAATGAATAAAGCAACTAACATAATTCAAATCGTATCACTTACTGACATTCCAAATTCTGAAAATGGGCTACGAGAACTAGAGCCTGTGAACTAGTTTCAAAAGATCTAGTTAACAGTTATGAAAATAACAATACCCTTAAGCATTATTTCAATCCTAAATTTACTCCACCTACCTGTGAGCAAGAACATGGTGTTGGAAGAGGAATAATTAGTTTTCCATGAGTTTCCAAAGGAAACTGGAAATGCTCCAGTGTTACAATTGTTACTCTTACACAGTGCTTACTTTGTACTTACTGTATACCTTGTTCTAAGCAATTTATTTATATCAACTGGCTTAGTCCTTACCAGAATCTTACCAAGAAGCTACTTTCATTATCTCTATTTTACTCATGGGTACTATGAATAGGCACACAGAGGTAAAGTAGCTTGCTCAAACTCACACAGCTAGGAGGTTGCAGTCAGGCTTAGACCTTTTAACCTTTACAATGTATTCCATCTCAGATGCAACTCTCTTTCTTCCCAGTGCTATTTTTAATAGGTAGCACTTGATTTGAAAATTAAATAATAGGTTTTACTGAACCATGTGAGGGTTGGGGCTAAGGATAGTCTAGAGTAAGGAAATATTACGAGAACCAGGGCCAACTAGCGGTCAAAGAAAATGCATTGTTGTGGTTATTGTCTAGGGTACATGAAAAACTGCAGTGAAAAATGAAGCTAGAAGTGCATTTTGGACTGATTTTTGGAGATTTCTAAATTCCAGATGAAGAGATTTAAATGTCTTCAGCCATCAGTGATTGGAGACATTTAAAAAGAAGCTCTTTTTCAAAAGAGCACAAAAATAAAGCAGAGTTGCCACGTTAGGCATGTTAAGGCATGCTGATTCAAAGAGAGAGGACCGTGGAAGCAATAAGGCATGGCGTTCGGTGAGAAGACGATTACAGTCTAGAATTGAGTGGTATTGGGTATGTAATGAGGGGGGTGACTATTTGAATGGGAGCAAGGGGTTCAGATATAAGAAATATTAGGGAGCTAGAACTAACTTGCAACTCTCTGGAAAGGTAGAAGTGACAAAAAGAGTCCTCAAAGACTTTGAAATTCTCAGGCTGGGTGGCAGGAAGACAGGAAGATGTGAAAAGAGAGAAAGCTCTGGGAGATATCCCAGTTTAGTTTGAGGGCAGAGATGATGGATTTGGTTTTGGGGAACATCGTTGTAACTGAAGAATGACAAACATCTGAGGTGTTTAACCCTAGTTGTAACAAGTTCCTGGTTTATTATGGGCATTCAGGTGTTCCACACACCCTTTGGATAAGGGCACCATTGTGATTTCAATCCTATCGATTGTAATGATACTTTTAACACATAAAAAAATAAATCCCCAGATTTCAGTTTGATTCCTAGGTATTCTATTAATATTTCTTAAGTCCTGCTGCCTGCTACCTTTTCACATTCTCAGCTTCAGATTGGTGCCAGCTCCACCCATTGAGATTTCCTGGTAAAATTAGTATTCCTGGAAATTAGTAGCAGCCTTATTGAATTATTAGATGTAACCATGTAATATCCACAGGGTCCAGGACTAAATTCTCTACCACCCTCACTAGCAGCTCCTGTTGATCAGTGTATCAACTATAGATCAATGTATCAACTGTGCTTCACTTGACTATACTTACCCATTTGTTACAGAGGAATCAGGGCCAATAGAGCATTGAAATGTTGCTTTTCTACTACAATAATATTAAAATCTATGGAACTTTAGTGATTTCCTCTGGGTAGACAGATGCCACAAATACACAAGTAGGGGCAGCATCTGCCATCTTAGCCTTGCCACTGCCCTGCTGAAACCTGCTTCCTCACTGCTTATGTCAGCCTCCTAAACCACAAACATCTACAGTGCTGCCTGGTAATCTTCTTCCACTTGACTGCCCCATTTCTACGTAGTTAAAACATTCATCATACTTGAGAGTAATAACACATGTGCAAATTCTCATTTTTGTTAGAATCCATCATAATGCCTTACAATCCATTGCAACAATTACACTCAATCATTATAAGAAAGCTCTCACAAAGTTTATTATAACAATGTTAACTACAGCTTATCCTCTAGTCTTTAACCAAAACAACTTTTATACTGGAATATAGTTTTATGAAGCTTATAGAATGCTGACAGTTATCTTTTCGATCAAAGAAACTTCCAAATGGTTGGTTGTATTTAAGATCTTCACTGATCACCACTTTCCCCACCAAATTCCCTCTATCTTCTATTCCCCCACTAAGCCTCTGACATATTTCTCCTCTTGTACCTGTAATTCCTTAGGTATTTATTTCCTTATGTGTTTAATTTCATCACTGAGCTATAGGATCGTGATTGCAAGATGGTTTAGTCCATGAATGTTGGAGTCAGAAAAGCTGATTTTGTGTGCAGACTGCATCAGATCTCTACAGTGTGTGACCATATCATTCTGTCCTTCCCTTTTCTCAACTGAAATATGGGACCACTTACAACTTACTCTTTACACATCTCATGAGGGGGTTATGAAGATAAATCAGAAGGCTTTGTTAAGGGAAGGTGCTGTACAAAGGCCAGATCTGAATATCATCTGCCACCCCCTTTCCCTCCCAGACCAGTCCTTTTAGCCCATCATATTCCACTGTTGCCTGATACTAACATGATATGTGTTTCTGATATGAAATGAAAGATATTACTTTAAAAACATCAGCATTTTCAGAAACGTACAAATATACACACCTATACACACAAAGAGATGACAACTGCTGTCCTTAGTGCCTGTCCTCCTTAAACAGAAAGGAAAATGATATAAATAGCTCCCGAATGCAAGAACAGTGATCCACACCACTGTCAGACCCTTCCCACAGTCCACTGGGAAATTAGACCTCATCAGTGTCAAGCATCAATTCACAATCACTGCACCAAAGTGGCAGAAGTTACCAGAGTGACACGCTCCACTGCTGAGGCCAGAAAACTTGTCACAAAGAAGAACAGTTACCCCAAGATTTAAGTCTGTGTAGATAGCCACTTTATATAACTCAGGACTAAAAACTTCACATTGTCTGGGTTCTCCAATGACTATCCCAAAGTATTGCTTTATCACCCCCTTATAGTTCACATTACTTTTTTCCAAGGTAAATTTGGTCTGAATTTGGAGTATAAAGAGGGAGAAGGGCCACCACCAAATTACACTTGGTAAGTCTTGACAGCTCCAGGCAATCTGAGAAGCCTAGAGCTATTTTCCCCCCTGGGGCTTCCCTCAGAAATGACACATGTATCTCATGAAGATATCCTAGCAGGCAGCATTTGAAAATAAATAAATAAGTAAATGAAAGTCTCACCATACAGCATTGTCAGGCAATAACTATCGAGTGGCTTCAGCACTAAAGACATCAGGCTCTTGGGGATATGCTAATCTGCTTATGTCTGCTGTGAGAAAGGATGAACTGGCAGATGAAAGGTTCAGGCTGTCTTAGCCTACAGGGAAGTGATGGGTGAACATCAAACTTCCATTCAGATGAACGTCTCAACACCTGGGTAGGAACTTCACTGTCAGGATAAGTTTACTGAGAGGGGTCTAAAGGAGAAGTAGATCAACACAGTCATGATTCACATGTCAGCAGGCAAAATGACTTCATGGTAGTAGCAAATTCTCATAAAGGGCAAAATGAAAAAGTTGGGTGTTGGGTTCAGAAGTCTACACAAAATAGACTTTCAGTAAATCTCAAGGACAATACCAAATGCTTCAGAATAGTCACTTATGAATTCTGGCCAAAAGTTAGTGCAGTACATTGTAAATTAAAAATACTGCTGAAGTGAATATGCTTAGAAACAAGAAAAATATGTTCAAGTAATGTTAAAGATTTAAGGTTAAAAAATGGTAGACTGTGAAGGGTGCTGTCATTGGGGTAAGACTTCTTGCACTGAATATTGGCCCAGGCAAGATTCTATCTACACCTATTTCTACTCCATTTCCTGAATTCTTTTTCTAATATTTAGTGATTTGTTTGGTTCACATTCAAATTATATAAATTAATATTTTAAGGAAAATGGTAACAATTAAATTGGTTTTGAATTTAACACATGACCCTAATTGATGGAAATCAGAGGTTTAAACTTTTAAATATTCAATTAAATATTAAATATTAACAGTATATATTTTTTCCTATTTCATGTCGAATTGGCCATTGGATATAGAACTTTATGCCATCACCATCACAAAAGTAATAAACATGTTTGATGTGTTTTTAGGTTCTAGTCTTGCATATTAATTCTTTAGTCTAATCTTTAATCTTTATATCAACCATATAACAGTGGTTTAAGATGTCTATTTTACAGATAAAATAAACTGCAGCTTAGAGAGTCTAAGTAATAAAACCATGATTACATAGCTGATAACTGATAGGGCAGGAATTTGAACCCAAAGATTTTGAAACCTGAGACTCCACTCTGGAAACCTCATCATGTCACTCTCTTTTATTTAATTTAAATAAAATTAAATTTTATTTAATTTTAGTGTGCCCCAAGCTTGGTCAAATTTTGTGCTGAGTTCTTATATTGCAGTTGGATATATGTCAACTATCCATATAGGTTATTACATTATCCTTTCTTTCAGACAAAATTGACTCCTTTAAAGTGATTTAACAAGTATCTATAGGAGCAAACAATTTAATTGAAACAACCAGGAAACTTTTAGCATTAGTAAGATTGAAACAATTGAAATGAAAACTATGAAGACAATGAAAATCACTATGGTGAAAATCAAAGCTATATTACTGTATTTTTTACTTTCATAATAAGAAATGGAAGAACAAAATGAACTTCATTGAAGAATTACATCTATGTGAAGAAGAGTCACCCCACAGCCATAGCGTTCACAGGACACATATTGCTACATATTTCCCGAGTTTCTCAAAGTGGATCTAATTCCATAAGTGTGACCTTTTGCTGCTATTTTTATCTGACTCTTCATCCCTGTGTTTTTACTTGGAAAAGATAAGTCTCTGTATTTTTAAGACTACCAATATTCCTTACTTTAAGAAATTAAATATAGAGTATTAGTAATAATGTTTAAAAATTCATAAATTAAAAAAATCTATTTGTCCAGTTTGGAAAGAGAGAAGGTAAATATAGATAAAATATTTTAAATGTAGGTTAAATATAACTATATTTATACATTTAGAAATTAAAGGATGTGCACTTATATGCATATACATATTAGAGTAGAACTATAAGTGCTTTCAATTCTATACAGTAAATTTTAGTTATTACTGATCTCTATGATAAAATTAAGAATGGGTTTTTTATTTGAGAAACCAGAGAAAATTCCAATTCTTTACAGAAGAGATGCTGTCAAAGACAGTAATTAAAAGAGTGAGTGAAGAGCCTTGAACTTAGCAGGCCAGAAGACCATTTTATGAAAGAAAGAAAACTTTTCTATGTGCTGAGGAGCAATGATTACAGTTAAATAATGTTCAAATAATCAGAGGGAGAAACAGCCAAGTCATAAACAGCCCATGAGTGAGAGAATTTAAAAATAAAACACAACAAAGTAAAATACCGTATATATTTAGATATCAATAGCATTAAAATGCAATTACAACATTAAGTAAATTTCACTCAGGAGTTTCCTTTATGGTAGAACTAGACCTAAACATATAAATAAGTGTCTCTTTGCTATTTGGACTATTTTAATTCAGATGTAGTATCTTGTATATATTTTTCAGATGCTGACTTTATAAATATATGTCATTATGCTCTGTTTTCCAAGTGAAGACCAATGGCTTACCTGGGACGATGGCGAGGTACCACTAAGAACTTTGAAATAAGGGAAGTAAAACTGGCCTCTAAGAACTACATTATGAAATAAACATATACTGCACAATCAAACAAATATGTATAGCCTTATTAAAACATTAGAATGAGTCCTTGGCCAGTATGACAGAATTGTAGTGTGACTGAAGACTTGAGATCTAGAGCAGAAGAGGGATTATCAGTGGTTAGCTATAGGATCTTAGGTAAAGGAGTGGTAAACTTAGAAATGTTCATCTAAACCTGCCACTGAGGTGGAAGATGCCCTGGCTCAGGCATGTGCTGTGTTCTTTTTCATGTTGGGGATATTAGCATACTGGTTTGAAGCTGTTATATACTCCAGAAAAGGCCGTGTTCTTTTAATTCATTCCTCTGGGTGTGGACCTATTGTAAGTAGGACCTTCAGATTAGGTTATTTCAATTTGAGATGTGACTCACCCCATTCGATGTGGATCTTTCATCCTTAACTGGAGTCCTTTATGAGAGGGTAAAGGACAGAAAAATCGTTGCAAGCTCAGAGAGAAAACCCAGAGAGACCCTAGAGAGAAAACCCTGAAGATATTTAGAGAACACCCACAGAAGCTCAGAGAGGAGGCCACTAGAACCCGGAGCTAAAAGGAACAGAACCTGGGAAGCCAGCAGAGGCCAGCCATGTGCCTTGCTAAGTAGCAGAGGAACCCCAAATGCCAGCTGCTTTTCTTCAGAGAAGGTGTCGTTCAGTTGATGCCTTAATTAGGACATTTTCATGGGGATAGAACTGTAAATTTGTAAACTAATAAAATCCCATTGTAAAAGCTCACCCTTTTCTGGTATATTGCATTCTGGTCACTTTAGCAAACTGGAATAATTGGTATATTGTATTTCATGCTCACCAACTAAATCTCTCACTATAATTTGACTTCCATGAAGCACTACTGCAGTCAGAGACTACGGTGGGGAAAACACCAATCCATCTAGGCAATTTGGCAGTTATTTTACTCACTTTCAGTTATAACATTGACAAAAGATTAGAGTGCATGAATATATGCACCCCAGTATCTGTTCAGCTCCAGGATGTTGTCTAGATAAAGTTTCTTTCCTTACAAGGCTAAAGGCCAAATTCAGACAGCACTGATTTTTTAGTTATATATGTCTTTTCCAGTAATATTTACTTTATTTTGTCATAGATTGAATTACGTGTACCTCAAGAAAAAAAGATATGCTGAAGTTCTAACCCTTAGTACCCCAGAATTGGACTTTATTTCAAAACTGGAATATTACAGATGTAAATAGTTAACTTAAGATTAGTTCATATTGGAGCATGGTGGCCCTTTATTCTGTGTAAGTGGTATCTTTTCAGAAGAAGAGATGAAACACAGAGAAGGACAAACACAGAGGGATGGACACCATGTAACAACAGAGGCAGAGACAGATGTGCTGTGGCTACAAACCAAGGAATTCCAAGGATTGTGGGAAAACTACCAGGAGCTAGGAAAAAGCAAAGAAGAATTTTCCCCTACAGGTTTCAGAGGAAGCATGGCCCTGCAGACACCTTGATTTCAGACATCTACTCTCTGGAACCATGGGACAATAAGTTTCTGTTGTTTTATTCCACTCAGTTTGTGCCAGTTTGTCATGGCAGTCCTATGAAATGAAAATATACATAGCATGTGATCCATGGCTTCTCTAGGCCACTCAAGAATTGATATGTTGGTGGCAGCACTACAAACTGTTGCTTCATTCACAAGTCTACTCAGATATTTTTCAAGTTCTACCATGTGTTCAGCCTGAGTTCAGTGGTTGGGGGGATGGATAAAAGGAATATGAGGAGAGGAGAGGAGAGGAGAGGAAAGATAAGAATGGATTCAACTGGGACTTGAATCTCAGAGAAAAAGAAATTAAACCAACCATAGAAAGATAAGCAATTCAAGATTAGATGCATGTAACAAGGCCACACAAGATTGATGGACATTCAAATGGCACCATCAGAGAATAAAGAAAATAAAACTAGATGGTACTTCTGCTTAAGAGGGAAGGAAGTAATGTCTGATATACCAACATCTCTGCAGTATAGGGCAAAAACTAATGATCATTTTGGGCAGAGAGGTACTTTAGATGATAGTGTCCTAAGGCAAAAGTTTCCATGACACCCCTGATTTTCATAGACCTTTTTGAACCTTCTAATTAGATGATGCTTCATTATGTTCAACATGCCTTTTTAAATAATTTAATTTAGTAGAATGTGTGTGGATCCTAATTCATTAATAGCATTCCTCTGGCAATTTCATATCCTATTATTATTCAAGAAAAATGCAGTTTGTAACCAGCAAAATTCTTAGGATAGCTTCCCGATATCCATTTCTTCATAGAACCTATTTCTGTGTAATGATATTGGTTATGCTCTATATTATAAGGATTTGCTAGCCTCACTGATTCATTTATACACTTAATAAATATTGATTCAACACTTTCTGTGTGCATAGGCAAGGTCGCCCTGATGCACAGCTCTGGAAGCCCCAGCACCGTCTTAGAACGGCACCCTGGAGTTGTACAAAGTGAATGTTGCATGGCCATTTGTGTAGGCTTGAACGTGGACTCTGCTGAATGCTGTGGACATCCAAAGACCAGAAAGATCTGAACCCTGCCCTAAAGGTTCTAATTCTCAAACCTCCATGACAGGTTATCTTAAATGGGCAACAGCTGAGCCTGTGATCACAGGCTGTGAAGCAGACCAGACCACCCCACTCTGTGTTACATGAGGACCAGTCTCCTTATTGCTCTGCAGTGCTCCAAGAACTTTGTAACTGTTATAGGAACATTCAGAGACTATGGTTGTTGAGTTTCATGCAGCTCAAGAAAGAAATTTTACTTCTGTCCATAATTGAAGTTCGGATAGACCCAGAGCTGCCTGATGAATTGGAAATCAGTAATGAAAGCTGCATTGGAGAATGAGAAGAGATTCTGTGTGAAAGCATGAATGAGTGAGAAAGAAGCTGGTTGAGACTGAGTGGCAGCAGTGTGCCCAGGGAGCACTGCAGTGGCAGTCCTAGAAGTCCTGACAATAGGTGAATTCAGGTAGCAATCTGGTTGGAAGGAGACATTAGATGTCAAGCAGCTGGGTTTACATAGCAAGGGAAGTGGTTTTACTTGGTGTATTTAGCTGGACTGCTTAGATAACAACTGGATGAAGAGTTGGCCAGGAAAGACTAAACTCCCTCTCCCTCCTTAACCCAGGTTTTGGTACCATGAGGAAAAAAAATGATGCAATATCAGGAGAGAAATGTACCTGCCTAAACCCACAAAATATTTGGAACCACTGAGTTGGATATATGTGCCAATCTGCTAATTCTTTGATGTATCCCTTTGCCTCTTGCTCTCTTTATTAAGAGTGGTAATTCCGGCACACTGGCTCCCTTGGGTTCTCATTGTACTTGAATTTTAGTTGGGTGTATATAGTGGGAGATAAAAGTGAAAGTTGGAGAGAGGAGCAATAGCGAAGTCAGGAGTTTTCTCTCTCCACCTTTTTCTTGCTCTGTCATATAGCAATTCTGGAATTGGCTACGTATTTTCTTGGATCCAGCTGCCACCTGGTAGGTCTCTGCTTTTCTCTCACCCCAGCCTTCGGGTGACAGCTTCTTTTGGATGTAAATATTCTCTGGGTTGCCTTAATGTTTTGGTTTGCTAAAGTACCAGAATGCAATATACCAGAAATGGGTTGGCTTTTACAATGGGGATTTATTAGTTTGCAAATTTACAGTTCTAAGGCCATGAAAATGTTTGAGTTAAGGCATCAATGGAACTATACCTTCTCTGAAGAAAGGCCACCAGCATCTGGGGCACCTCTGTCACATGGGAAGGCACATGGCTGGCATCTGAAGGTCCTTCTTTCCCAGATTTCATTGCTTTCAGCTTCTGGCTTCAGTGCTTTCTCTCTCTCTTCTGAGCTTCTGTGGGTCCTCTCAGCTTCTCCAAGGTTTTTTTTTCCATGAGCTTCTGGGCTTTTCCTGTCCTTTATCCTCTCATAAAGGACTCCAGTTAAAGGAATAGGGTGGGTCACATCCCAACTGAAATAACCTGACCAAAAGATTCCACCCATGATAAATCTGCATCCATAGTAATGGATTAAAAGAATACCACTGGGGGTGCAAGGGTAGTTCAGTAGTAGAATTGTCATCTGCCATGTGGGAGACCCAAGTTTGATTCCTGACCCATGCACTTCCTGCAGAAAACAAACAAGCAACCAAGCAAACAAACAAAAACCCAAACAAAAATTCAACAAATGATTCTGCAATAATGGGGATACGCACATGGAAAGAGGATGAAATGTGACCCCCTGCAATACAGCATACAAACGGAATTAAAAAATATGGGACATGACCTTTTCTGGGATAATTAATAGATCCAAACCACTACGCTTACTATTTCTATTTTGTTTTCTCAGATTCAACATCACATGTGTAATATATTATCTCAATTAAATTTCTTCTATTATAAGTACAGAGAAAAGTTTCTGTTTCTCTGGTTAGGCTGCTACTGGATGCTCTTTGAGACTGAACTGTTTTGTGTAGAGTCAGGTTGGAACTCAATACTCTAAGACCTGTGGTATTACTGTTATTGACCACTTGTATTACATGGCAAATGAATCCTAGAATATATAGGATGTAATGGTTACAACACTACTTAAGAGCAGGGAAGTTTATTACTCCTTTACATAGATGTTCCAAATCTTTTGGAGTTCTAAGAACTTGGGTGCATTACCAGGTTAGCACTCTCAATGCTATTCTTTTTTCTTTTTCCTGGCACTCCTGTTGATTCTCAGTTTTGAGGTCTGGGAAAATTGAAGAAAATCTTGACAGATTTTTGGAAACTTAAAAAAAAATTCTGCTTAAGTGGTCCCCATTTGTGTCATGATTTTGACCATAGTAGTAAGTTTCTTAAGTTATAGGTCCTCTTTTTCATGAAAACTTAGGAATTTGAAGTTATTTGTGATTAGATTACAAAGTAATTATGTTACTAGGGACAGTACTAGATATACATAAAAAACTTCCGTGTGTTCTGTTATTGTAGAGATATATTTGTAGCAAATATATTTGAATACTCTGAACTAAAGCTTATGGAGATCTAATTCAACCTATTATTAGGAGAAAAACAGATTTTGTTCTTTTAATTATAAGCGTATCCATCTTTGGAGACTGTTTGCCTGTTTTTTCTCTTCCTTGAATGTTTTTTAAACATCAAACAGATTATTCAAGAGCTACACTGTTAATTATTGCCATTTTCACTGGGGAAATACAATGCAAACAGTTCAATTTTATGATGTATCTCTAACTTTAGAAAAATAAAGAACTCCGCTTCAAAGAGATAACAGCTAAAAAAATGTCCTAGGGAGGCTACCTTATTGATGAATAAAATTCTGAAGTTTTTGAGGTTCAGTTCAGTGAAGTACCCACATGTTAGAATAACCTCTAACTTCGTTTGAGTATGTTCTGTCTGCAAATTGAAACTAAAAATATCCTTAGGATATTATTTATTTTGGAACTTGATTCTTTCTAGATTTGCCTCTTCCAAATCCATAGAGTAAAAAATATCACTCTCTATTAATCTTCTACACTCTATCATTTCTTATGAGGTCATGTTGTACAATTTGAGCAAAGTGTTGCTAAGGTTGTCTTTTTGCGTGTTTTATCTACTTGGTTAGGTGTTCAGAGAGTAAGAAAGGAGGGAGACTGAGTGTAGATGTCGAATAAGACCCAAATATGTGGTTATAGAGTAAATATTATATCCTAAGAAATGAAAGAAAAAGGGGAATGGCAGAACAATGTGATGTGGATTTAGTGGGAAAAAGATTTGCAAATGAATTGTTTTTGTTGTGATGTGCTTTATATTTTATTTTGTAGTAAATTGTATGCAAATGCTTTGAGAAGGGAAAATACGTCATAAAATAAGCCTTTAGATTTCTGCCCATTTCTTGAAAAGAAAACTATTTCATAAAATAAATAAGAAAATGCAAGCAGTATGTTCAATAAACAGTAAAGATGAAAGATATAGATGTTGCTATCAGTTCTGATTGTGTTAGTAAAAAATGAGTTTTGGATCTTGAGGAACCATTAGTTAGAGTTGTGGCAAGATATTGGGAAGAAAACATGCTCTAACAGAGAATTTTTTTTTCTTTTATAAATTTTCATATAACATAAGATTGCTTCTGGGGATTAAAAAAATAACAGTTGCTCAGATCAAAGCATTTAAATCTTTATTTCAAAATTCTAAAACCTGAGCAATTGTATTTTAAAAGTAAGAAAATATCCAATGCTGAAAATTATTGACGGCTAAGAACTAGTGACTCACTTTGTGAAATTGAATGATAAGTGTAGAGTACATAATTTTAAAGTAAAAATAGGTTAGGGAAAAGGCAAAAGAAGATGGAATGCTTTTATACTATAGGCTTTAGGATGAATAAATGGTAGCTGAGGTACTGAAAAGTGAATTTTCAAAGTGGTGGATATGATCAAGGAATGTTTTTCAAAATCACGGGATATGATATCTATATACTTCTTAGAGAAAAGGAGGAATACAAAAATCTAATACTTTTATCCAAAAAATATTTAACATTTTTTTCTGTTAAGAAATAAAGCATTTGGTTATGTAGTATAAGTTTCTGGAAATAAAGTATAATGCAGTGAACTTTATGAGGAAAAGGCTGGGAGATTTAATAGATATTTTGGCCACAGGCTTTGTAAATTACCTAGAAGTGGGCTATATATCATTTAGCTTTCTGAGGAAAAGGTTGGCATACTTAGTAGACAATCTGCCACAGGCTTTGCTAATTACTTAAAACAGGACCATGTATCATTTAATTTCAAGAGAATTTAGTCCTAGAAGAGAATGGCTTGTCGTTTAAAAGGAGGGATGAACATAACTCTTAACAGTTCCTCTTTGCTTTTTTCAAAACCCTCTCTCCTTTGCTCTTTTCGCTAGCTGTTACTGAAAAGTCAAGCTCGTTCTTTCTTCATATATAATATAAGGTCTTTCTTTTCTAGCCAGGAAAGTTATCTAGTCATTGTTACCTAGTTTGTTGCAAGACGCGTGTAAAACAGGGTATTTCTATTTGTTGAGCAAAATCACTGACACCATTGCTAGCCTATGTGGAACTTTTAGTAAGTGGACAAAAGTCAAGCCTCTGGATGGAGGCACCTGTGCTCACTGGGCCATGGCTTGATAAGAGCAGATACTAGATGTCCGTCTGCAGCTGGGGGCCCTTGTGCAAAATACAATTTCAACAATTAAGCCTGATAAGTCCTAAGGAAAGAGTGGTATGCATAGTGATATAGTAAGCCCCAAAGGCTAGACACAATAAATGCACCATTCAGAGTAGGAAACAAGGTTAATTGAGGAGAGAGTAATTGACAATCCAAAAGGCATGGACAGGGTTAAGAGAAATCAATAATGGATAACAAAGCACTCAGGGGTTAAGCCTAAGAGGAGAGGGAACCATTATCAGAACCCAGAGAGAATTGTAGCAAATAGCTATCAATATAGCTTTAGCTGTAACTATAAAGCAAGCACAGGGGCAGTGATCTCTGCAGTAAAAGAACATGGCTCCTCTCCCCCCTATGTGGGACATGATGTGCTTGTGCATGAGTCTCCCTGGCAATGTGGAATATGACTCCAGGGATGAGCCTTGTCCTGACAACGTGGGGAAAACAAGGCCTTTTTGACTAAAAGGGGAAAAAGAAATGTAACAAAATAAGGTATCAGTGGCTAAAAGAGTTCAACTAGAATCAAGAGGCTTCAGTTAGATATTGCTGATTGCCACAGTTTGCCAAACCCCAACCATCATCATTCCTATTAGCCCTAAAACACCCAGGGTGTGTGATACCATCTGTATGATACTATATGTCAGGTAATACTGTTAATTTTATCGGTATTACCTGATACATAGTGAATACTCCATAAATGTTGATATGGTATAAAAAGAGAAAATGTGTGTGTATATATATATATGTGTAAAATCTCAAAGTATTAATAAATTATTATGAATTCACTTGTATATTAAAAAAAAAAAGAACACCCAGGGCTCTGTCTGAGATCTTACAAAAGTTGCATGCACTAAGTTTACTTTTCAAAAACCTAAAACCTTCAGATGGTTCCTAATCCAGAAAAGTCCTGAAACCCAGCAGTGCTAGACTCTCAAGAACATCATCCAGTTCCATCTCTCTGTTCCACAGTCAACACCCCTTTTCAACATGAAAAAAGTTGGAATCGGCATAACTCAAATATCCCTAAAGATTGGGAGAAGAATCAAAGAAGAAGGAGGAATTAGAGAAGTTAGGATTTAACTAATGAGTCTGACTACTGAATCATTATATTGATATTTCTTTTTAGTCACCAGTGTCTTGGAGCAGCTAGAAGGAAAAACCTAAAATTGTGAAACTGAAACCCTTAACAAACTCTGATATCTATAACTATTTTTTTTATTATATTGTACTTTGAAATACATTGCTTTTTTGTATATATATTTCTCAATTAAAAAATGTTAAAAAAAGAACACTTATTTAAGCCACTGCCTATGCCTTTTGTAGAGGGAAATGGGAAAAGAAATACCCTGATCTTTTTCTCTTCTCTCTGGTCTGGTCTATCTCCTGCCTTCCTCTTATTGATCAAAACCAAACAAAAGCCATATGGCAAAGGAGACTTGTTGATACAGGCCATAGGAGTCGGCAGCCTGGGCCAAAGTGCAGAGTGGAGAATGGTAGCAAATAGCTCTGGACAAGCTTTTGTCATTCCCTTCCCTCTATGTGTAAGAATCAAGCTGCACTTTGAATTGAGAGATCCAACAGGACATATGATCTGGTAAAGCAGGGATTCAGACTTTGTTAATATAGATTATATTTACTCTCTTTAAGTGGTATCTATTTTTACCTACTAAGATGTATAGGTATAATTGGTATATTAATTTATTTCTGTGACTTACAAAGATAAATTCTCTTGAAAAGAATCAGCAAAGAATATAAGAAGGAGGATGTAGGGAATATGACTTTACATCTATTCTCCATCCCGCCACCTTGAGTCCACATAGAGGAGGAGGACTAACAACTCTTAATAGTTAATGTTGACACGGGGTCTCTACCACAAAGGTGGTAGTTTCAGACCAGAAGACAACCTTAGCTGTAGAGTTGGAGGTGAAGTTCTCCTCCTCATCCTCTCATGGAGCCAAACAATCTGACAGCCTCAGAATATGTGATTTTTGAAACACCTGTAGACCACTGGAGACTTTACATTTATGTTCTCTCAGGAGTTACCATTAACATTGGCAGCACAAAGAGGCTTTCTAGGAGTTTGGTTTGGCATCAGCCATTGATACCTGGGAAATAATGTGGAAGATCCATCTGGTAGATGGACTGACTTCTCATCACAAGTCAGTCCCTCTTTGAAGTCCCTTAAATATGCTAATTTTATTGTACTTAGATTTACTTTAATTGGGTTGTGATTTAAATGTGATCTCACTTAGTAGTCACAGATGGTCTAGTCTAGGAGACACTGCTTTACAGTTGTCTAATGGGAGATGCCTCTCCATCTAAGAAATGATGAATGAATGCATTTCAAAACACAGCCCTTGACAATAGTTGAACTCTTTATTACTAATCATCTCTGGGGTAAATTGCTCTTGGCTTCAAGCTTGAGCACAAGGTTGGAGGAGCAAGATGATGAATCTTCTCTTAATGTGCTAAGAAGGCAGTTTTAAGGAATAAAATAAAAGTAGTTCTGGCTATTGATGGGGGGACATTAACAACAACAAAAATATGAAGATAACTTAAACTTCTCCTACCCATTATCACTAACATGGGAGAAGAATGGTAACTTTTACTATGAAAGGGTTTTCCTATTAAGGTCTAGGGATCTTAGTGTTATTATTTATTTTGTTCACAAACCTCCAAATAGTTTTTCATTCTCTACAGAAAAGACACCTGTTATATCGTGATTTTAACTCAACAAATTTATAAAAGCAATAAATGTTAAACATCTTTCTCTGACGTCCCTCTTGTTCTTTCTCCATCTTCCATACTTGAACTCTGGATGTTGTCCTTTCAAAATTGCCCTGAATCTCTATGACTAAGCTGATTTCAACATGAAAGTTGTCATATGGTGTCTGGAGAAATGCTGAGTGAATCTCTCTGGGTAGTAAATGCTCCAAAATGTCCTTGTACCGGAAATCACTCTTTGGTTTAATCCTGCCAGGTAGAATTGTCTGTTTCAGAATTAACAAATAAATAGGTATTTGACAGGGAAAGACCTTTCCATACACAGGGTTTAGTTTTTCAAGTCTTATTCACACACACACACAAAGAATGTTTCTGTTTTTACTAGAAATTCTCTACTGAGATTCTAAATGCTCTTCTATTTCACCACCTGTCCGTCTTCCACTCAGACATTTACTGACCGTCTACTATGCATCTGATGTTTGCTTGGGATTCAGTGATACAGATAACTCAGTGATGTCCTCAGTCAATTAGGCCCTTTGAAAATAGCGACTCTGCTTCCTGTTTTACATACTAAAAGAAAGCATTAAGGTAAGCCCTGATCTGAGGCTGTTATTTCAGTTGTGTAGATGAAAAAAGGCCAGTAAGATTTTAAAAGAGGTATAATCTAGGGCTAGTCCTCTACTTTCTTGAGACAGGGAGGCTGTGCTAGTCATAGTCAAGATAATTAAAATTATGTGCCATGATACACAAATTTAGAACTGCGATAACAGTTCCTGCACATCACACTCTGATGTGAGTAGGGCAACTTGGCTCCATCCTGTAGCTATACTATCCAGAGCAAGTCTTCCAAGATCACTAAAGCTGGAGAGGAGGGAGCTAAAAGTGTCCACTTGTCCCGGACTGCCTTGGTCAGAAGTGATACACATCAATTTCTCTTACAGTCCCATGGCCAAAAGGGTCATGTGGTCTCCACCCATTCACAAAGCAGTTTAGGGAATTCAGGGAAGCAAGGTGAATGTTTGGAAAGTACTGTTTCTTCTGCAGGCAGTTCATCAAGCATGTATTTGGAGAGGGAAGTAAAAGTTGAAGGTATGCTAAGAAACTTGTCTTCTCAGGAATAAAAATGCCATTGCATCTTAGGTTTTAATTTTTTTCTGGGTCAATTTTTTCATTGAATACATGTTTGGGAATGGGGCTGCATGTCTAGGTACAAAGGAAAATTGTTTGTATACTACCTTGACAGCATGCCTGTTTTGAATTTCTGATCTCTACTATAATCTAGTCCAACTGCACCATGGATTGGGCTTTCATCAAATATAAGATTCCAAGTACAATCTAGTTTAAATAGCCATTTTCTGGAATATACAATGAATTTTGCTTTAACAGAGAGGCAGGTGTCCTAATTTTAGAGACAGATCATAAAAGCCATCCAATTGTCCTCAAAGAAACTTAAAAACATATTAATGTGAACCTGGTTTACTAGTTGCACAGAAAGCAGGACAAAATCAGCACAACATGAGTTTCTCCTCAAATTGAGTAGGCATATGGCTTTCCATTGCAATTCAATGACCATGTCAAATCTTGAGATCTAATTGTAGCTCACACTCCCTCATTTGAAATGGTTGACCTGGGCAGGCAACCAACAACAGAAGCATCAGGCAGGTGTTCCTGAATCGTCTGCTGGTTTCCATTTGGTTATTCTTGCAAACCCTTTGGCAGGGCTGCATGCTGATAAACTCAGACCTGCTTATTGTTTGGGATTCATGGTTCAGGAAAGGGATGCTTTAAAGTGAAAGGTTTCGAGGGCACTGACACCCAAGTTTTGGTATTTACCTATGAGACTGTGTGGAGCACCATTTGATTATGAAACGTATGCCAAAGCAGCCAGGTTTGAACTTAATACAGACAAAAATGCACCATTTTGTTTGGGCTTATTGATAAACAAAAATAAGCAATGTTCCTAGATGATATTTAGGTTACACATGGGCCAATTAAAATTCTGAGGGGTGTCTTTGGGAGTCAGAATAGCTCAAAATTATATACTGCTAGGAGAGAAATTAACACGAAAGATTATACAGGCTGAAGGAAGACTCGAGAGGTATCTTGTTTCAGTGGAATCAAATCTCCCATGTCTGATTAGCACCGATGTCCAGATTTGGGTCAAATTAATTTAGGTAAAACATAAAATTTTTTTTTTTTTCCTTTTGAAAATAACTTCCATTGAAATACTTAGAGATTCTATAGGGGGAAAATGTTCAGCCTGTTCTTAGTCTATTAGATTAAATTGTTTCTTGGGTGAAGACCACACTTACTAAGCAAGGAAACTTGTCTGTGTCTGTAAGCTGTAAGGTACAGGGTAGACTAAAACCGTCATGGTGTTACTTAAAAGGTGGAAGAATTGTCCTCTTTTCCAAATAGATTGGTCTCTAATGCAGTTGCTTTCAATCTTGTCTGCACTTCAGAATCCACTAGGGATCTTTAAAAAGTTCTGATCCCTGAGCCCCACCCCCAGAGATTCTGGGTTTAATTGGTCTGTGATGTCTTTTCTAAGCACTGGGATTTTTTAAGTACCCCAGGTGATTCTAATGTACAACCACAGGGGAGAACCCAGTTCAAAGACTTGCTATATCCAGCCCCCCAGTGTGGGTATATAAAAGGTCTTTAAAACCCAATGCATATTATTGAGGGTAGAAGCAGTTAACAGCTTACTTGTCTAAAATGTTCAGAAAATAACAACTGTCTTATGAATGTGTGAAAGGAACTCAATGAGTCTTATTAAAGGAGAGTGAGAGGGGGGAAAAAGGCACATAGAAAAGAAAGACCTTAGCATCAAAACCAGCTTTGATTTAGTTCATATTTTGGATTAGATGATTCTAACAAGGTAGTTTCTCATAAACTTTGTAATAAGTGACAAGCTGTATAATCTGGAAAGGACACAGGGTAAGAAAATAGACCAAGTCACATTTATTTTCTTGTCTTAGTTTGCGCATCTGAGAAATAAGGTTGTTGGGTAAGAATGCCATGAAATTCCCTTCTAGTCTCAAATTTCTATAATTCAAAGGTGGACCTTCACCACTCCTTGATTTGGAGTCCCTACTCCTTTCTAAAGACCAAAATGCAGCTCTCAAAAACTCTCTAGCACTTTAATGAGAAGTCACCTATTTAGGCCCAGGAAACTGTGAAGTTCAAGAAGGTGTGGAGTAGAATGTAGTTTGCATGTTTGATACTTTCTGGGCCTTCACACTGAGCAGGACTCATCTGAAATTAGCATTTGTTACAGTGTTTTGATTTTTCAAAATAATACATTATTATGGACAATTATCCTAGAGTTGTCAGGTGATAGTTTGTGAGTATATGTGACAGATAGCCAAATAGTATCTACAACTGATGTAATGATATGAACAAATACAAAACAAACAAGCAAAACACTTCAAGATACTCATAGACACAGTGTTGTTAAGAGACAAGTTCTAGACCACCAATGGGTCAGAGGATTTTTGCCCCAGCTATCACCAGTAGGTCCCTGTATTATAGCAGTTCAATTTGGACTTGCAGAGCTCTAAGCGGATATGCCAAATTTAAGTTCTCTTTCATCCTCAAAGCCTACTCTAATTTATATTGAGCTCTCCTTTTTTTAACTCATACAATACAGATAATATTATTATGGATATAGATGTAGATAGTATCTTAGAGTTAATTTGTTCAATTTCTAGAATTTGGTGGTAAGAAAATGTTTTAGCCAACGTTCCAACTTAATTGGTTGCTTATCAGCAATTTTAACCCATCTAAGACTTCTTACACCCTGCCTATTTATTTCCTCATCAGTCAAGTACAGATGGGTACAGCATGAATTATTAAAGTTCTTATTTGGAAAGTACCTGCTGTCTTCCTTAATAGTCTCACAGTTTAAATATGTGCATAGCACCTGCTCCATAAGATTTTATTCCTCTAGAAGAGACCTATCTTCTGTGGCATCTCCACAGCCTAAAACACAGTGCTAACTTGAGGATGAACAAAAAGATCAGTTTTTCAGTCTAGTTCAGTCAATCAAATGTTTGTGGCATAAAAAAAAATTATCCTGACAACTCTAGTATAATTTATTAAATTGAAAAGTTATTTTGGGCCACGTGATGCTTCTTTTGACTTCTGAACCCTCTACACCCCACAGTTATTTTGGTTGGTGCTAACTTGAAAATGAATCTGCTGAGTAAAAGGTAGGGAAGGCAACTTTTAGCCCAGGTGCTTTGAGAAAGGAGAGGATGCTGGGGTTAGTGGGCAAGTTCTAATTTGTGTTTTAATGATGGCATTCCCAAGCAATTAGCAGAACATGCGGGAGGAAATTAAGAAGGTGGTGGAGAAAGAACAGCAGTTTATGAACAGCAGCATAACAGGCAGCTAAATGGGACTCAATTTTGATCAACCAGAGGTAAGACATTCAGGAAGATTAGACTAAAATGTCGCTTTTCCCTGACTAGTAAAGGATGGTTACACATCTCATACAGATGTAATGACTTTCCCTTTGTTGAGACTGTGATTGAATGTTGAGAGTAGTGCACACTAACTATTCTATGATATCTGTTCCTTTAAATGCACCACGTGCCTGCGTTTTCTGTTTATTTTTGCCAATAAACAATTAAGATCGATGGAATAATCTTTACATATTTCTTTAAACCTTTGATGGAATTTTTTTGCAGAATTAGGACTGCGATTTCGTATTTCCATACATGATTAGAGAAGTATGCCCCCACTGAAAGAGGCAGGATTTTGCCTACTTGATTAATTCAGTCAGTGCTGTAAAGGTGTGCAGAGAAATCAGTGAATAACTGGCAAGGTATTGGGTATTGAAGTGAATTGCTGGGCTGAGCTAAAATTGTATAAAACAAGAAATTTCAGGAGGAAGAGAGGAGAAAAAAATAATCTGGTATAATATGTTCATTTCTTCTTGATTGTAGGTTAGAACCATTTGGAATATTCTGAGGTGTCCATGGAAGATTCAGTATACATTTATCAAGAAAGATTGTAACACCCACTACCAACTCCTGAAAAGATTGAAAAAGATGTTGCCTTACAAATCTATCCTCTAATTCTGAATGGATTTTTCAATTGTCCTTTTAGAGAATCAGACATTTTGTATTGTAATTAGCTAGTTTACTTAACTGAGAAGCAAATATCTCTGTGATCACTGAGGCTGATAGAGAGAAAGAGGGAGCGAGAGTTAATCCGTATTCTAATGACTGCAGATGGCAACACCATCATACATCTCATCTGTTCCTAGGTGGAAATTTTCTTATTAATACTCAAACTTCTGTCCATTACAGATTGGTGTGGTTTTTTATGTCGCTACTCATTTCCTACTGGGGTGGGTAATTAAAAACTCTCCAGAGTAGATCATAGTTAATCTAAGTTTGTTCTTCCCTCCAGAGCTGTATAATTATAAAGTTACTACATTTATGGCTGTATACACTGCCTCATATTTTATCCTTTTCCAAAATAACACTGCTGCTTTTTTTTTCTTTCTTTTTTAGCTGCAGACATGGCACACTGCATACTTTGTTTAGCAAGGTAACAAGAATTGGCCAGCTATAGTAATAAAATGTATCCAGAAAGGGGGGCCACTTTGGCATGCAGTTGTAAGGTCAATTGCAATAGCGATGATGATGATGGCAGTAGTGTGCCAAATTCCTTTTTTGGCTTGGGAACAAATAGCTTGCGGCTGCCCGCTCCTGATAGCCACCTTTGTGCTTAAGAAACCTAATGAAAATTTGGGCACATGAAGCCAAGCTCATTGTCTCCTAAAAAAGTCAGTCTACCTGAACCACTTTACTGACACATTTGCTGCCCATTTTGATCATCTTGAATGATGGTCTGCTTATATGGATTTAATGCAGTAAATGAGCATGTTGAGTTCTGTGGTTCTGAGTTTTGAGGCTGCTGTCATGTACTGGGTCAGGGAACAGTGAGGAAATGAATCTATACTTTAGCAAAAATATACAAATGAGAAAAGTCACATTTATAAGGATCCTATTGTGCCTTCTAATAAGAAGGAGATTGAGTTGTAAATATTCCCGTTAATATATATATAAAGACTCTAACACATAAAAATGTGATGCAGACTTGGATGCATGCAAGTAAATTTAATTTTGATGGATTTCACACAGTAGATATATTTCAGTCAATACCATTTTGAAGGGTTGGGTCTCTTATTAAAAGATAAGTAATGAGGGCTTTCCTTCAGTGTCTGCTCTTCTTTATTCAGAAACATTCTGTTAATCTCTCCTCTCCATCTCTGTGAACACATAAAGAAAAAAGGTCCCTTGGGCCTTTTTAGGAAGAAGAGGGTTGCTCCCATTTTCTTCCACAAGCCCAAGGACAGCACCCTTGAAAGTGTGAATGGCACTGAGTACCCGTATCCTAAGTCAAAGCATTAAATTCATTCTCATCCATTAAATAATAAAATGTTGTTTATATATGGAGAAGACAATTTAGGGTCTTTGATTGAGCCGCTTACTTTCTATTTTCCGAAATAGATTTATGTTAAGCATCATAAACTTCACCCCAGTAGGTACCCCAAAGTAGGTAGGTATGTCCTAATCCTTATAGAATAATTGAACGTTCCTATTTATTCATGGATTTCCTAATTTGGCTCAAGGAGCAACTCAGCTTGGTTGGAGGGTATGAATCACTCAGCTTGACTGAATAACCATCTAATTTTATGAATTATTCTTCCACTGAATTAAGGTTTGAAGTTAGTCCATATTTTAAAACTTCAACTTCTGTGTGAGACCAAAGGAAGAGATGTTTAGTTGGTTCAAAATCTATATTTTGGGTGGTGTATTACCTAATGTAACTTGTATGGTCGGTTTAGTTGAACACCATAGATACATGTTATCTTGAATAGGTCATGTGATCTTGCTGGTTTGTCCAGGTTAGTGTGATATCCCGATATATCCCAGAGTAATCTGGGCAGTGAAAAAGAAGTATTTGCAATGTGCCCTTTAGGGACACATTTAGGGACTGGGGAGAAAAGAGGCAATATTCAACTTCCCTATTTGGAGAATTTCTGACATTCTCACAAGCAGTGGAGACAAATAGATCAATAGCTGAACCTTTGATCTTGGGCTTCACCCTTTGAAACTTATTCCTATGAGGATAGGCTAAGCCTACTTAAAATTATTCCTAAGAGTCACCCAAAGAGAACCTCTTTTGTTGCTCAGATGTGGCCTCTCTTCTGTAAACCAACTCGGCTAGTGAACTCACTGCTCTCCCCTCTGTGTGGGATATGACTCCTAGGGGTGTAAATCTACCTGGCAACATGGGACAGAACTCCTGGGAGTTGCTGGAACATCATGGGATTGAGAAGGCTTTCTTGACCAAAAGGGGAAAAAAGAGAGAAATGAGATGAAGTAAAGTTTCAGTAGCTGAGAGATTTCAAACAGAGATGAGAGGTTATCCTGGAGGTTATTCTTATGCATTATATAAATGTCCCTTTTTAGTTTATGGTGTATTAGAGTGGCTGGAGGGAAGTACCTGAAACTGTTGAGCTGCGTTCCAGTACCCTTGATTCTTGAAGATGATGATATAACTATATAACTTTTACAATGTGACTTTGTGTGATTGTGAAAAGCTTGTGTCTGATGCTCCTTTTATCCAAGGTATGGACAGATGAATGAAAAAGTAGGGATGAAGAACAAATAAATGGTGGGGGGTATTAGGAGTAGAATAGATATTGTATAGATTGAAATACTAGTGGTCATTGAGAGGGAGGGATAAGGGGTATGGGATGTTTGAGTTTTTTTCTTTTTATTTCATTTTCTGGAGTGATACAAATATTCTAAGAATGATCATGGTGATGAATACACAGCTATGTGATGATATTGTGAACTGTTGATTGTACACCATGTATGGACTGTATGTGTGTGAAGATTTGTCAGTAAAAGTTAATAAAAAAAAAAGAGAGCAAGGTATTATAATATAATTATTGATATTTTTCTTTCTTTTTATTTTTTTTGTTCCACATATAATATAGTGGGGTAGTTTCTTATAAAAGAGCTGAATCAAACAAAAGTGAGATAATTATTTTCAGTATGAATTTATAGTGTCAAAGAATGTCATTGAAAAAAAACTGTGGTGTTATAAAAGAGTCCACATACAGAATGTAGTAATTGTCTATCCTAAGAAACTTAAAGTTTTAAATGCCACCAGAAATTTAATCCAATTATACCAAGTAATCTTTTCAGATGCATGAAAAAGGTTTGTTTTCTACTATAATTTTTCTCTTGCTGTGTTCTACTGTGTTTGACTATGTCTAATATTTGTATGATGTGAATATTTTGCGTCTTTAGATGAAGATTAAGTAAACTATAATCTTTTAGACAAAGAAGATTTTTGCACCCGTTTTCCTGGACACATAAGATATAATTTGGTGGTAAATATAATTACATTGTGGTGCTTTGGTTTCTTATCCTTAACCTGGAATCTCTCAGTCATCAGAAGTTTTACCTTTTTTTTCTTTTTAGCATCATCTTGCCAAATTACCTGACTAGTAACTCCAAAGAATTGTAGCTCCTTTATTTCCATTCTAAGGACAGCAGCCGAGAATTTAGAAATCCTTTAAAAACTGACCTTTAGGATGAGGTTTGTCAGTCTAAAAACAGTAGAGTGTAGAAAAGTAAAACGTCAATCTTTTTTTTTACATGGGCAGACACCGGGAATCGAATCCGGGTCCTTGGGCATGGCAGGCAAACACTCTTACCTGCTGAGCCACCATGGCGCCCTAAAACGTCAATCTTATATTTTACAGAAATATTTCAAATCTCTTTTCCAGCATTCTCATATTAAATCGTGTACTTGGCTATGAGATTTAGCACAATGAGATACTACTATCTGTGGAGAAGAGCTTTTGAAGAACACATTCAGGTTAAATCTCTCCACCATTGCAGTGGTTCCCAAGCTTCAGCAAGCTGGAGAGTCACTCAAGGAGTTTATTAAAATGCAGTATCTGATTCTGGGACAGGACCCAGAAATCTGCATGTTGAAAAGGCACCCAAAGTGAAACCAGTTAGCTTGATCCAAACTTTATTTTGTGTAAAACTGATCGAAATAGACTTTGAATTAGTTTAGGCTTCTAGGTGAAAAAATATAGTAAATGGGAGGTGCATTATTAGGCACCAGTTAAGATGAATAGCAGTGTTTCTTTATCTCCAAAATATATTCTGGTAGAGCAGGGGGGTACTGTCCCCTACATGGCATGACCAGTTATCATTACCAGTGACCCAAAGAGATGGTCTTCTAGATGGAGGATACAGCCAAGTTTTCATAACCCACTTAGTCCCTTCTCTCTCTGCTTTGTCTGCCAACAAAGGGGCCAATTATTAAAGAAGATTGTGGTACTTTTTCAGAGACAAATCCTTTCTCACTAGGGACTGATAAAAAAGCCAACCAATATATTTTGCATAACTTGAAAAATCAGTTCTGGAGGGGCTGCAGATTCTAATTGTGGGTTGGAGGAAAAGCAAAACCATTAATCTTTTGTGGATGAGTGAAAGGTTGGCATGTGTGGGTGAAGAATTGAGTAAGGCAGAATCAAACCTTTGAAAGGTGGCCTTCTGAAGAAAGCAGCCCTTTTTGTTTCAACTGAAATGATAGAGCTGGATTCTTACATTTCCTTTCATAAAGTATTTAAATAATGCTGTACATGTTTACTCAGGGCTCTTATGAAAACAATGACAAAACGAAGAAAGGTAGGTACATAAAAGGGGAAACAAAATTTAATTTTTTATTCTGAATTTTCATTTCAGTATCTTATAAAATCTTCCTGTGGTAGGAATCTTTTACTCTGTCACCTAACTCCTAAGTTTCTCACTGTAGATATATTTTTATCGAATTGCCTTTAAATTATTTAGCCATTTTTATAGGCATAAGGTAATCAGATACATAATGTATCACACAGCTCCCCAAACGTCCCTGACGGATGCTGGCTTTCTGCTAATTAAATCTACACCACTGGTAGGAAGGAAGAAAGGGGTTTGAGGTTTCTTTCTTTTTTTTTTTTTAATGCTCAGTTCTTTTTCTTTAAAAGGAAAATTAAAGGTCAACTGTTAATTAGCTACTTTTGAAAAGTATCCATTAATATTACATAAATTACCACCTACAAATCCAATTAAATTCTTGGGTCATATTGGAACTAAATAGATGATTTAATTTTCAGGGTACATTATGAAATAAGGTCTTTAGGAGAAATCAATACAGATACAGCGAAGGACTAAGTTATAAGTGTGTGTGTGTGCATGCATGTGTATGTGCATCCAGGTTTTCCATACAATTTTCAAGTGATTAATTTCTACAGAATTAAGTGTACAGATGCTCAGTTAACTCTTTTAGGTCACTGGGTTGCTGCTGAGAGCAAGAGTCAAATTTTACCTGGTAGTAATTCAGTGGTAAAAGAATAAATCAAGGATACAGGGGGAGGAAAAAAAAATTTAGAAATGCTTATATTTAAGTGCAATAAATGGAGTGTTTTCAGTTTTGTGCACCAATCCATGTATTCAAGCCTTCAGAAAATATTCATATACCCCTATTGTGTGCAGTTTACATGGCAATATGAATGATATTTGAATCCTATCAATTTATTAGAAAATTCAGATATTTAAAGGAAAGATTCAGAATAGTGAAATTATAACCTCCTAAGATATCTTTAAATCACCCATTTTCAATGTTTATTTAGTCTTGCTGAGCCGCTATCTTCTGGCCTTAGGAGATGTTAGGGATTGAATCATGTCTTCTATAACAGTGATGTCGAATTCTCAACTGCTGGTCCTGTGGGTCTGAACCCTTTGTAAAGAGGACCTTGGTGAATGTTATTCACCCAAGTGAATGAGGCTGGGTCTTAACCCAATATGACCTAAATTCATATAAGCAAAGGAAATCGGATGCATACAAAAAGCCAGGGGGAACAGCCAGAAGCTGGGAGTCAACAGGACCCAGAAGAGAAAGGAGAAAATGCCACCATGTGCATTGCCATGTGATGGGAAAGATGAATTCAAATACCCAGAGATTACCAGCCAACCAGAGGAAATGAACCACCGGAGGAAGCCACCTTCCAGCCTCTGAAATTGTGAGCCGATAAATTCCTATTGTTAAGCAAACCTGTTGTATTGTATCTGTTTTACCAGCTAGGAAATGAATACAAAAGGATACTGTGGTATACTATAAAGAGCACTGTACGTAGATCTATTAAGTGGTATAACTGAAGAATTATTCTGAGTCTCAGTTTGAGTAGGTTCAAATTCTGGACATTTGATGTATTTCGGTTATTTCGGTTATTATCATATGGACCATGAACATTTGTGCACACGTTTTTGCATGGATATTTGTTTTCATTTTTTCTTGGAAAGAGTTCTAGAATTAGTTATATAGTTGTAAAATAAATTTAACCTTTAAAGAAATATTCCGAACTGTCTTCCAAAATGGCTGCACCATTTTATATTCTCACCAACAATATATGAGTATTGATTGCAGTTTCTCTGTTTCTACCTCCATACTTGTTATTATCTGCCTTGTAGCCTTTCTAGTAGATATAAACAGTATAAACATTGTAGTTTTAAATTTTCATGTCCCTAAAGGGTGATGGTTCTGATAATCTTTTAATATATATTTTTAGCTGTTTGTGTAATATCCATTAGGAAATTTTCTCTTCAAATCTATTGCCATTTTGCAAAAATTGGGTTATTTGTATTCTTCTTATTGAATTTTGAGGGTTCTTTCACATTCTTTTCACAAGTCTTTTATCAGATAAATGATTTGCATATATTTTCTCTCAGTATGTTGCTTGTCTTTTTATTTTCTTACTGGTGTCTTTTAAAGTGCAAAATTTGTTTAATTTTGAGAAAGTCCAGTTCACTATTTTTTTCTTTTCTTTATGAATCCTACTTTTGAGGTCATGCCTAAAAAAATCTTTTCATACCCCAGGGTCAAGGTCATGAAGATTTTTTCCTGTTTTCTTCAAAAATGTTATGGCTTTAGCTTTTATATTTAGATCTGTGGTCCATTTTGTATTAATATTTATATGCAGCATACGTTTCTCAGTTCACCTTTCCATGAATATCCAGTTTTCTCTGCACAATTCGTTGAAAAGACTATACTTTCCTTGTGGAATTGCCTTGACACCTTCATCAAAAATCAATTGACCATAAATATGAGTTTGTTCCTTGGATCTCAATTCTGTTCCACTGATCTATATGCCGATCTCATGCCAAGAATCATTGGCTTGATTACTGTAGCTCTATAATAGTTTTTAAAATTGGGAAGTATTGGGTCTCCAAATTTGTTCCTATTTTTTAAAATTGTTTTGGCTATTCTGGATCCTTTGCATTTTCATATAAAGTTAGAATTAGCTTAACAATTTCTGCAAAAAATCCTGCTTGGATTTAGAATAGGGGTTGCACTGACTCCAATGCATGAGCATGGCAGGTCATTCCATTTACTTAGCTCCTGGTTAATTTCTGTTAGCAGTGTTTTATATTTTCAATGTATGGACCTTGCTGTTTGTTTTTTTCCTTTTAAGTTTTACCTTGAGTAATTAGTTTTTGGTGCTATTCTGAACAGAATTGTTTTCTTGCTTTCATATTTGGATTGCTCATTGCTAGTGTATAGAAATACAATCGAGTTTTTATATTGATGCCGTATCCCACATCATTACTGAATTCATTTATTTTTTCTAGTCATCTTTTTCTTTTTTATCTTTTTATGGATCTTGACAGTTTTCTCAATTCAATATTATGTCATAGTGTATAAATAAAGTTTACTCCTTAATTTTTTTTTTATCTTATTGCATTTTATCACCTGGTTCAACTAGAACATCCAGTATATTGTTTAATAGAAGTGGTGGGAATGAACATCCTTTCCATGTTCCTGATTTTAGGGGGAAAATATTCTGTCTTTTACCATTAAGTATACTGTCAGTTGCACATTTTTCGTAGCTGTTCCTTATCAGGTTAAGGAAGTTTCTTTCTATTCCTAGTTCATTGAGAGGATATTTATCTATATTTTCAATGTGTCCTTAATTTTGTCAAATGTTCATTCTGCATCTATTGAGATGATATTTGGTTTTTATCCTTTACTATATTTCAATGTCATGGACATGGGGTGGGGATGGGAGCTGTCTCAGGCTAAATTACAGCAAATTTTCCCTGTTTTAATTAATGTTCAAGAATATTTCTTGAATAAGTGCATCTCAATTTGAAGAATTCTGTTTGTCAATGTCCAGGCTCCAGAAGTGGTTGTTCTGACAGTTTTTTAAAAATAGGTTTGTTGTTGCCTTTTAGGGAGAAGATTAGCCATGTTCATAGTTCAAGCATTCCAAGTTCCTCTCCACCCTAATCTGTAGCTATTATTCTTGATCCAATTATTTAATGTTGGCCTTAAAGTTTCCTCTTTTGTAAAATAGGATTAACAGTTCCCCCGATGGGGTTTTTGGTAAGCTTAAATATATAACATCTTTGAACGTGCTCCTTGAAGCAATTTGTACATAGAATATTCAATAAATATTAATTTCATCTGAAGGTCAAGTGAATTTGATAATTCAGGATCACTAAGATTGAAAAAAAGTAAAAAGTATACATTAGGGGGTATGGGGTTATGGGATGTTTTTTGATGTTCTTTTTCACTTTTACTTTTTATTCTTTTTATTTTTTTTGAAGTAATGAAGATGTTCAAAAATCTATTGTAATTATAAATACACAGCTATATGATGATACCCTGAACTACCAGTTGTACATTTTAGATTATTATATCTCATTAATCAGTAATTTTTTGAAAGAAAAAAAGAGGTGACTGAAAAGGGTTTTGCAAGACCAGTAAAACTTAGGGTGCTTTATGGGCCTCCCCAAGTTTAATAGGAGAGTACGGTCTCAAATCAGTATTGACTAAGGAATTCTACTTCTTTCTCTTAGATAGATATTTTATATTCTCTCATCTTCTATTTCCTTATTGAACCGGGACTACCTTGTGATAATATTTCTTTTAGTCTTAGAATATTTATATTTAGCTTCTCTCCGTTAATATGAATAGGATTAATTTTAGTGTATACCTCATTTATTAAGGCCCTTGGGAAAGGCCAATAGCAGTACCTTTGGGATCAGCTTACCATAATAGCACAGATCCATATTGAAAATTGTTATTGTTTATGGATGGGTTCTGGATATTACAAGTACTAATATCAGTAAGCAGGGATAAAGTACCTGATTAAAAAAAAAATTGATTTTGCCTCTTCAGTTTTGTTTTTCTTTATCTTAAGATTTTGCTTCTTGTTTGCTGTAGTATTTACATTGTCATCTTATTTGTATTGTAATAGTGGTAAACTAATAAAGAATTAACTCACAAAGAAGGGACTAAATATATGTATGAAAATTTGTAAAGTTTTATTCAGTTGGGCTAAGATTCCAACCAACCTAGCAAAATGCAATGATTTTAACTGACTCTTGTTGAATCAACATAACATTCTGGGCTTCTCCAAAATAGGGCAAACTACATTACACACACACACACACACACACACACACACACACACACAATCCCAGATTAAAAAAATATCCCAGGATAGAAAGGAAATAAAAACATAGGAGAAAAATAGAACAAGGAGTAAATATGGGACTAAGTATATAAAATAGTGTTGTGGTCATGCATACGTATGTTGATACATTCTTTATACCCTCTCTTCTATTCTTCCCCTTTCTGTAAATTTTTCTGATTTACTTCCTCACAATTCTGATATCTACTTTCCTTATCATTTTTCCCCTACGTTAATGTTATCTCACTTGTCCCTTCTGTCCATGTCTCTATTTCTTTTCCACAAAATGCCTCACTCACATTAGTTTTCCTTTGTCTTTTCTGTAACATTCCAAATATGTCCAGGTATATGGGGAGCAGTTTATACCCTGTCGTCCCTGATAACCCACTCTAAAAAGCAGTTAATGTTATCATTCTAATAAACAATTTCAATCCTAGTAACCATAGATATATCAAAGATGATTCTCTCTATAACATTTTCATTAAAGCCAGGGCTTTGTTTGGTGTTTTGGTTTTAAACAAACACTCATCCCAGCAGTGCAGCTCACCAATATAGAACAGAATTACAATGTACTTCCAGCCAAATTCAGTTTATTGTCAATTTCAGTAGTGTTTCTTATGGTAGCAATTATTCTCTGTAAGCCTGCAAGCAAGCAGCAGAAAACTGAAATCATCAAAGAGTTTTTATCTGCAGCAATTCCAGAAATGGCAGGTAGCTGATAGTTTAAACTTTAGTTCTCTGCAGTGGAATAGTGCAAATAGGAGAATGCCATCTGCCTGCTCCTGGAGGCTTTCTGAAAAATACACCCAAGTTAATAAAGTTTTGGGGTGATAGTCAATGACTTTGGTTACTATCGCACCGGATGATATAGCATATCTATAGCCTTCTGCTACTGCCCTACACACTCCTGAGACAAATTTCACAAGTTGGAGTGGAGTTGCATTTTTATATAAGAATTAGGCAGCTGGATGTTTATCTCTGTTTTCTAATTATCTAGAGCTTAAGTGGAAGTTCCTTGATTTAACCTGGAAAATAGGATGATTCCTGAGAGTTACTCAAATAGGAACAAATACAAGATAATGGACAATCAGCCTTAGACTGTTCTCAAGAGAGTCCTTCTTAGGAATTTGTTAAGATCATAGATTCTTAAATCTTAAAACAAAACAGCAGATTCAGAGATGATTGTAAAATGCCACTTAGTTTATTCTTCTCACTGTTGATAATTTATTTAAAACATTCTAGATAGCAAACGGACAACAATTTTCTATAAAGATTCTAATGAAAAAATGTTTTTCTTGGAGTTTTAAACCTTAACTCAAAAATGTTTCTTCATCTTTTTCTTTGATGTTTGGGGATAGAGTAGTAGGAAAAACCCTAAGGTTTAACAATGAACAAGATAAAAATGTTTTTTTTACGGCTTATGTTTCAGCATAGGAGACAACTAATAACATTTATTTAATTGCAGTTGTAATAAGTATACAAAGTAAAGGGTGCTATGGAACAAGGGAACCTGCCTTGTTTCTAGAAGTGTCCTTGAGGAATTTGCCTAATCATAAAGGATGGGTTGAAATTAACTATGTAAGTGAGGAGGGAGAGTAGAAGATGAGCGTAAGGAGAGGGTGCAGAGCACGCCGAAGCCCTGAAGCAAGAAAGAACACAGAATATTGGAAGATCTTAAAGAAAGCCAGTGTTTTTAGAACATAAAGAGTAAGTAGAAGAGTGTTTTAACATGAAGTTGGTGAGGTAGGCAGGGTTAAATCATGCAGGGTTTGCAGGTTAGATCAAAGATTTTGATCGGTTTTTTAAGAAAAATGGAAATTTATTTAAGGTTTTAAGCAGGGGAGTAGCATGCTTTTTTTTTTTTTTCTGTCCTTTAAAATGAAATGCAATGAGTGGGCCACGGTGGTTCAGCAGGCAGAGTTCTTGCCTGCCATGCTGGAGACTGGGTTTGATTGCCTGTGCCTGCCCATGCAAAAAAAAAAAAAAAAAAGAAAGAAAGAAAACATGAAATGCAATGTGGGAAAGGGAGTCAGTCTTCAAGGCCAAGAGTTGATATTAGGAGACCAAAAGTGGCAGTAGAGTTGAGAAGATGTGGATACTTTTAATAGAGTTTAATGTGGAAAAGCGACATATATTGGGGATGGATGTGGTAAGAGAGGGAGAGGAAGATGTCAAAACTGATTTCCATGTCTTTGCTTTGTATAACTGGAGGTGAACAGGTTCAGGATTGATGGAGGAATTAAACAGACATTTAATGATACATGGATCTTAAGATGAGTGAAGAAATGTAGGCTGATGCAAGATATTGGAGGCTATCAGCACGCTTGTAGCCGTCAAGGTCATGGCTGAAATCAACTGAGAAGTGAGTGTGGAATAAGAAGAGTTGAAGACCTAGCTTCTGGTCTTAAACACAGGAGAGTATAATTGCCAGGAAATCAGAAATCACACTGCTGTAAGAACAAGGGATTGATAGCCCATATTTTGCCAAGAAGTTAAAATACCTTGCATGAAATATACCTGATTCTAATCTACCTGTTTCACTAATTTTACCTGAAAAGAGAGGGAACATGGCAGCTGCTCACTTTCATTATTCACTGTGGGCATTTCATTCCTTTTAGGTTAAGGGTGGAATCAAAGCAGGGTCTGACTGTAAAACAATACCCTCCTTTGTACAAACAGAATCTGTAAAGTTAAACACAGAAGGTAGAGACTTCAGGTGGGTATGTGGTGCAGCTGGACTCAGAGGCCCCAACTCTACGTGTCTGTTATTTTTGTTTCTTTTAAAAAACAATCTTCCTGTAAATAGTATAGAAAGAATAAATGTCACATTAGTGACATATCCACATCCATATATATATATTTGCATTTTATTAGAGATACTTCTATAGAATAGATAATGCTGGATTAGGATCCAAGGCTTTATTTTAGTGATAGATTCATAGTAAGGTAAACTGGATTTTGTGATATATTACTATTAATGAAATCTGTGAGATGAACCAGACACTGATAGTGCTTGTCCCAGCGTTGTTCTCTCATCAAGGGGTGTACTAATCTGAAATGTTTACATTGTTACAAAGTTTTGATTATACTTGGGTCTACCTGGTTTACATTCATCATCTAACAATATCTGCAATAATATCTGCGAGGATTTTTTGAGGTTAAAATGTCGTTATGAGAATGAAAAAAAATTACTTAACATTTTAGGATTTACTAAATGTATATTCACAAACACAATGATCAAAAGAAAAATATAAAGAGATTTATCAAGATGTAAGCCACATAATATAAAATTCACCATTTTAAAGTACACATTTCAGTGTATAGGGAGGGTTTTGACAAATAACTCCCAAATATTTTCATTGAGGATCTGATTAAATCCTCAGATAAGTGTCTGTGCCTTTGTCCTAATGTGCTCTGTTGCCCTGATCTGATCTTCCTTCTCCTTCATGCGTTAATGTACTCTGCTACTCCAAATGGTGTTGAGAGTCTCATACAGACACTTAGTTTCTTCATTTGTGATTATTGAAAATTCATACTTTGGATTTTCATCATTTGTTCACATAATCACTAATTGCACTCAACATGGGTCCAGCCATTTCAGTAATTTGAAAGAGTACTATAAATATGTACTGGTAATTTTCACCTGAAATTGACTCATAGCTCCCTAATCCAGGCGTCATTCAGTAGTGGAAAGGATATGTAGATATAATATGGGTATGGATATAAAAATCACAGAAATAAAACTATATTCATATCCACATCCATATATATATATATATTTGTTAGGATGAGAGAAACCAATCTGTGTCTTGCAGAGGGATCCACTCTTACTTGCTGTGTGACTCTATCAAATTTTTCTTCTTATAAAGCTACTTGGGATTTTTACCTTGAACTTTCTGCTAACCATTGTATGCAAACTGCATAACACAATGGTGCTTGTGTTTGTATTCTTTGAATTGGGTAGACATTCATAGAAATTAGACAATGAATATTTATTTATATATTCACGGCATGAACAGGCACCGTGAATCGAACCCGGGTCTCCAGCCTGGCAGGCAAGAACTCTGCTTGCTGAGCCACTGTGGCCCGCCCTAGACAATGAATGTTTTTAATCAAATTGTAACAGAAGTTCTTAAGCTACTAAATAGTATATTCCAGAATCTCTGAAACAGGAAAAATAGTTTGAATATGGGGCTTTAAAATTTTTTCTATGAAGATATTGGTTGATTTTTTGACAAGGAATTTATAGGCTCATTTGCACAAAAAATACAGAAGCAGACACATCTATGCCTATGGATCTCTCCTTGCTCTTCAGGGCACTGAGGCATATTTAAGCACATTTTGAAAGGGATTCTATTAAAGGATTTTTGATCACTCACTGAAGAACAGATCCTGCTTTCTGCTGCTCATTCCGTGGTGCACGATGAGTTGAAATAGACATAATGTGGTTTGGCTTTTTTGGATAGGAATGAAAAATGGCCTTTTATATTCAATTCTTTAAAATTTTATGGTGTTCAGTTTCAAAAATTTAAAAAGCTATTTTGGCTGTAAATGAAATAGTCATTTTTGATAGTTTCGAGCTTTACTTACTGATCATTTTAAATGTGTCTTTTCAAGTTTTTTCCTTTTCTTAGTTCTCTTTAAAATCATTTTTTTCCTTCTTCTGACTTCTAGCACTGGTGTCTCCATTCATATGATTTTATAGCACTTTATACTTTACAAACATTTTTATAAACATTTTTTTTTTGATCCTCTCTTGCTAACCCCTTGTGAAATGCCTAAGTCATAGCCTGTTGAACTTTATTAAGAGATAAAGCAACTGAGACCCCAAAAATGTAAGGCAAAGCTCTGAAGGTGAGATTGAGAGATGATATCAGAACCTGGAACCCAACTTCTCTGAATCTCCACCCTCTGATAATTTTATGATTTAAGTCTCCAGAAATCATAAATCCCATTTTCATACACATCAAAACCATAATGAGATATTTCACACTTCCTAGAAACCGCAAGTGTTGGAAAGGATGTGGAGAAATAGGAATACTTATTCACTGCTGGTAGAATGTAAAATGGTCCAGCAACTATAGAAGACAGTTTGGTGATTCCTCAGAAAGCTAAGTATGGAATTGCCATATGATCTAGCAATCCCATTACTTGGTATATACCCAGAAGACCTGAAAGCAGGAACACGAACAGACACTTACACACCAATATTCATGGTAGTTTTATTCACAATTGCCAAGTGTCCATCAGCAGACAAGAGGATAAACAAATATTTCACCATATGTATATACCATATATACATATGGTATATAGGAATATATATATGGTGGAATACATATATATATACATACGGTGGAATATTATTCAGCAGTAAGAAGTAGTAAAGTTCTGAAGCACATGACAACCTGGATGAAACTTCACATTAGTTGAGTGAAATAAGTCAGACACAAAAGGGCAGATATTGTATGATCTCACTAATATGAACTAATTATAATAGGTTCACACATAGACATAAAATCTTGAACATAGGTTGCCAGAGAATAGAATGAGGCTAGAGAATGGCAAGCAGTTGCTTAATATATTCGTACTGTTTAGCTAGGTTGAACTTAAATGTTTGGAAATGGATAGAGGCGATGGTAGTACATTATTGTGAGTATGACAAATAGTGCTGAATTGTGAGTGAATGTGGTTGAAAGAGGTGGCTTACAGTCTTGTATACGTGACACCAGAAGGAAAGTTAGAGGTGAAAACATGGGAATATGTAACAGAGGGGATCTTCTAGTAACTGTGTTTAATAAATAGTACAAATATGAAAAAAATTTCTCTTATGAACTAGAATAAATGTACAACAGTTTTACAAGGAGTTAATAATAGAGGGGAATTGGGGAGAAAATGTACCCTATTGCAAACTATGAACTGTAATTAACAGTATTATCTTACTGGTTGTTCATCTACAGTAGCAAATATGCCACATTAATACTAGAGATCACCAATAAGAAAGATAAGGAGTATGGGATATTCTGGGATATTTTTATTTTATCTTATTACTACTATTTTTTGAGTAATGAAAATGTTCTAAAATTGATTGGGGTGATGATTGCACAAATTGTGATGATACCGGGAGTCACTGATACTATGCTTTTGATGGATTGTACAGTGTTTTAATATATCTCAGTAAATAATTAAAATTCCATTTCTGCAATTAATTATTTCGAGTATTTGCAACATATATGAATCTAGGAAATTTTAGAAAAATTGTTTTAACTTTAGAAAACTCTTTTGCTCTGCTGTTCTTCATTTCTGGCTTCTGATTTCAATTGGCTACCTTAGCTTCTGGCATCTCCTGTGGCATTTCCTTCTGCATCTCCAAATGTCTATGTTCTCTCCAAATGTCCCTCTCTTAAAGGACTCCAGTGA